>NC_063048.1:20578670-20878670 GCF_018812025.1 Megalobrama amblycephala
AAGACAAACACACAAAAAAGCATGCAACATATTTATAGCATTGACCCAGTCACCTCCAAAAACATGCCAGACTAATACAAACAAGCCCCTTACACACACACACAAGCCCTTTTCGCACGAGATTTGTATTATCTGGGGACCTTATGTGATTTAGAAATACCCCCCCCCCCCCTCCATCCATCTGAGTTTTGCATGGGATAAACTGGTTGAGAGTCAGGCAACAAAAAATCTTGAAAAAATGATATACGACCCCACCAAATCACAGAGATGCTAATTTGCATGCGACTAATATTATCACAGAACCTCAGTGTTTGGCAAATTATGGTAGTTCGTTTGTGGAGGAATTTTTACTTTACAAATTACAGACATGGCCGATTCACATGAGATTAAGATCACAGACAACCTCCGCAATTATCACAAATGACTAGAGGTCACCAGGTAATACTAATTCTGTGCGAATAGGGCTAGCCATCTTTCAGATCTCTGCTAGGACAGTTTTTGAAAAGCTTTATGCAAAAACAAGTATCGTCTGTTATCAATAATGTCTGATATGCTTCATTAATCAGACTGATTAAGGGGTGGCACTAAACCTTACTTCCATTACTGATCTGAGGCCATCAGCGCTGGTGTATAATTACAGGAAAGAGCTGCTGCGTCTTTTTACTGTTCAATAACGCCATTAGACTGAAAAAGTGCTTTCATTAATTTTAAGCGTCCTCTGTCCAAACTACCTTGCACTGCATCACTAAATCAGCAGCAATACATCTGATTAAACTTCTGAGTCTAATGTGGATGTTCAGGAGGGTTGTTCAAAAATTTGATTATTTTTTTGTGGAATATGAGGATTTCATTAGTTGGGCAAATGATGAAGTTGTGAGTATACATATCAGCAGTTGTTTTGTGGTGAAGAGATTACAACAACAGGGGGAAAGTGTCATTTCTTTTATAGCTGTCTGTCCCTTTAGCATCCTTGTAATTGCTAATAAAGAGCTATCTTTAGCTAGCTCTATTATCTTGAGTTGCTGTAGCCCTACAATTGCTGCAGTGATGTTTATGGGTATAATGAACATTTTGGTAATAAATTGGATCCTTCCGTGTGCTGTAGAAGGGGGAAATAGGAATAATGTGATGCAGAGATGCTATCCATTTAAGTTATGGTTATTTTATACATTTTATGTCCCTTTGTTAAGCTCCTCCCACCTTGGTTAGTGTTGATAACTCAACAGGAATGAACTGGAAAACCGAAATCTTTTATAAATGTTTTACCATATTTTTTGACTAAAATTACATTTAAAACTATTCAAACACAGAGATCTTCCATAGACCTACCAGTGTTATACATAATATATAGTATATGGTAGTGCTGGGCGGTATGACCAAATATTTATATCACGGTATTTTTCAAAATTATATCGGTTTCACGGTATATGACGGTATTTTTTTCCCCTATGCATGACCGGCCATTAACCACATTTTCTATTGATTGAGAGAGGAAATACTGCAGTAGATTGACTAGAATGCCCTGTTTTACTGTCACGATGAGTGAATATTGTAGAAAAATTCCACACTAGAGTTAATACAGGTTTACAAAGCCCCACAAAATGATGCTGTGGAGAGACAACAACCAATAAAACACAGACCTGCAACACACTCACTACAGACACATGAATATTGAAATATGACCATGGAGATAAGAAAAAAAAAAAAGAGTTGAGGGCACCTAAAGCAAAAATCTAACCCTATATACCAACAAACTGCCAAAACGAGGGAGAAACGCGGAAGAACATTTAAACTAAGGATATTTTCAGTACATTTAAGAGCACTACAGTCTCTGAACAAATGACACACGTAAGTTAAACACAGAAAGAATAAAGCAGTTAAATTTTTGCCCAGTCTATTTATTAACTTAAATCGTCTTCTGTGTAGCAGAATAACCCATCCTGTCATCGCGGTCGTGATCAGACGTACAGTTCAGTGTCCTTTGCATAACGGTCCATTTCATTTGAAGAAGAAGTGATGAAATACAGTATGTGCGCATACAAGCTGCTGGTTCATGTTTAGAGCACTAGAGTATATGAAATAGGTCCATAAAAACTTGAACGTGCTCGCTCCGGTCTATGTCTGATATATATTTGTGTATATAATATATACAGTACAATCCAAAAGTTTGGAACCACTAAGATTTTTAATGTTTTTAAAAGAAGTTTCGTCTGCTCACCAAGGCTACATTTATTTAATTAAAAATACAGTAAAAAAACAGTAATATTGTGAAATATTATTACAATTTAAAATAACTGTGTACTATTTAAATATATTTGACAAAGTAATTTATTCCTGTCATGCAAAGCTGAATTTTCAGCATCGTTACTCCAGTCTTCAGTGTCACATGATCCTTCAGAAATCATTCTAATATGCTGATTTGCTGCTCAATAAACATTTCTGATTATTTTCAATGTTGACAACAGTTGTGTACTTTTTTTTTCAGGATTCCTTGATGAATAGAAAGTTCAAAAGAACAGCATTTATCTGAAATACAAAGCTTCTGTAGCATTATACACTACCGTTCAAAAGTTTGGGGTCAGTAAGAATTTTTATTTTTATTTTTTTGAAAAGAAATTAAAGAAATGAATACTTTTATTCAGCAAGGATGCATTAAATCAATCAAAAGTGGCAGTAAAGACATTTATAATGTTACAAAAGATTAGATTTCAGATAAACACTGTTCCTTTGAACTTTCTAATCATCAAATAATCCTGAAAAAAAATATTGTACACAAATATTTTGTACAATTGTACACATTAAATGTTTCTTGAGCAGCAGATCAGCATATTAGAATGATTTCTGAAGGATCATGTGACACTGAAGACTGGAGTAATGATGCTGAAAATTCAGCTTTGCCATCACAGGAATAAATTACTTTGTGAAATATATTCAAATAGAAAACAGTTATTTTAAATTGTAATAATATTTCACAATATTACTGTTTTTACTGTATTTTTAATTAAATAAATGTAGCCTTGGTGAGCATGGATCATATATATATATATATGATCCATGTGGAGAACGTTGTTAATCTCATCACGGCGCTCTGCGCAAAAACCACTCTATCTCACGTGCCGTGTGTAGTTTGAATTCCCCGCTGTAATCAAGGGCTGAATCCGAAATCGCCCCCTATAACCTCAAATAAGGCATTATTTGAGGCGACAGCCATTTGTAGTGGTGTCCGAAACCATAATGGACGTTATTGAGTGCACTCATTCAATCCCACATTGCACTGCAATAACGAGTGTACAGCCGATGTAGCCTACACACAACGGCTGTCCGAATTCACTCACTCGTTTTCATTCACTCTTTCAAGTGAACAATATAAGTGGATAACGTAGGAAATAGTGAATGAGGCTTTAGGGGGTGATTTTGGACTTACCATAGGCTGTGATGCGCTCTCAGCTGTGCTCTCGCTACAGTGCAACAGTGAAACGGGACCCTCTCAAACAGTGATGCTGTGCCGCGTTCTGAACATTGGTTAAGCGACACATACCGGTATTCGGTATGAACCGGTATACCGCCCAGCACTAGTATATGGAAGATCTGTGTTTGAACAGATTAGTATAATATATATATTAGTTACTGTTTTAATTTTAGTAGTAGTTTTATGTGCTGTCAATTTTCTTTTTTACATTTTTCAATTTAGCTTGAATTGTTTTTTTTTTATTTAAGTTACTGCCAAGGTAATTTTCTAATTTTAAGTTTTTCATCTAATATTTTTTTATTTATTTATTATTTTTTATTATTTACCAGGTTTGTTTTACTTTTATTTAACATTGTCAACACTGATAATTACATTAGAAATGAGCAAAAGCTTTTGAAATTGAGAAATTACTGGATGGCAACCATTGCCAAGGTATGGCAAGCATCTTTTCTATGAACATTTAGGGTTAAACTAAACCAAGATGTCATGATAAGATTTTGTATTGAAATGCAAGGGAAGGTGTGGAGGATAATGGGATTAGAGTCTGATAAATTTTGGGTTTTCTTTAAAAGATTAAGGTTAAAGTTAGAGTTAAGTTTTGGGGTGGTTTGGAACGGACTGAGTGAAATATAAAAATTCAAGGTTAGGGTAAAAGATAAGGCTTTAAATGAGGAAACAGGATCAGAGGTTAGAATTGTGGATAGAGATTAAATTATAGGTTTAGGCTGAGGACAGATTTAAGGTTAGGGTGTTCGTTGTGGCATTGTCACCCTGGAGATGGTGTAACACAAAAAGAGCAACACTTCGAGAGCAAGAGACTGTGTTTGTTGTGTGTGTATGTAGGCAGCTCTGCTCCTTTTATAACTCATTCCCTGCAGGGTGTGGCCAGGACAGGCAAGGACAGCCACCCGCCACATACATACACACACACACAAACACACACACACACACTCCACACATTGTGCTCCGGGTCTTGTGTCTGTGGGATCTGAATATTGTCGTGATGGGTTGAGACCTTCTGTCACTCAAACTGCTCTGAGTCAAAAAGCATCCAATGACATAGATCTTCCCTCTCTCTCTCCTTGCTTCATCTCTATCTCGTTCTCTCTTTCTTTGTTTGCTGAGGGCAGGTTGTCCAGTCTACTGAGAGGACAGAGACACTGATAAGTGTGTGTGTATCTGTGTGTGTGTGTGTGTGTGTGTGTGTGTGTGTGTGTACGCGTGTCCTTCCCCGTGGTTCCTGTAGTCTGAGGTCTATGTACAGTTCTGTCAGCTAAACTCAGACCAGCTTTAGTTTGTTTAAGCTTTAGACTTGAACTACAAGTGAAATGTGAATTTACCTTGGATGCAATAATTAAAGGACAAAAAAAAGTAATGTTGCATTTTACTTTTAAACAAAAATATATAGTCATTGTAATACTTCTTTTTTTTTTCTTTTCATCATTTATGTCTTGGTTTCCAGTAAAAATAGATGAAATTTCTTGTCTTGTTTTATGTAGGGATTCACAATATATTGGTACCATAATGGTTATTGTAGAGTCACATTGAATATATCAGCTATTATATAACTACTCAGATATTGAGTAGTTAATTGTGCATTACCATTTTCCCTATTTTTACATTTAGATTTTTTACATTTAGAATTAAAATTACATTTTAATTTTGCCATCATCTTATGGTGCCTAATGGTTATAGAGTCAAACTGGTAACCTGAAGGTTGCAGGTTCTATTCTCAAAACAGGCAGGAAATGACGAACAAGGCACCTAACCCCCAATTGCTCCATGGGCGCCACAGCAAAAACGGCTGCCCACTGCTCCGGGCGCGTGTGTCCACAGTTTGCAGTGTGTGTGCGTGTGCGTAAAATCAAAACCCACCCTGCATGTTTTAATGAATTTCCCATTCCACTCGGAAATAGTCAGAAATTACAGAAGAAAATCTGTTGGGAACACCATTTTGTCATACAAATGTTGCTGTTATTCAGATATAAGCACATTTTCCTTACTTTGGTTACTGGAGTTGACTCAGTCATCAGTCCTTCAATCATTCCTTCCTTTATGTCTCTCCTTCCTTCTCGAGTGAGAAAATGGCAAACGGATTTACAGCTCCCACAGTAATAAGTGTGAACTGCAGTAAAGAGCAGGCCACAGCAGGGGGGAACAGGGGGAGAAGAAAAGAAACTAAGTAGGAGTAAGGGAATAAAGAAGTAGAGAAGAAGAATTAGCATATCCATCTTCGTTTTTGGTTATTAGTGCTGCTAGTGTTAGTGAGTTTAATGGCCTTGAGTCTGAATGTGAAAGTCTCCTGCTGTCCATTTCTTTGTTGCACTTATTTTGGCTGGCAGTGAGATGAACAACCCTAGTTCTGTCCAGAAGTGTCATGAGTCGGGGCTTACTGTCAAGCTAGTTGAGCTGTTTTTGAACTTTAATTAGGTTGTCCAGCTCAGTCAGGATAGTGAAGGTGTTCTACAAGCTCTAATTGGACAGAGATCGTTTACAAGGTCAAATTGTGTTGTGGAACATAGTTAGGCCCTAATCAACTTGAGGCTGGAATACACTTTCAGTATGGACGAGTCAATGCTAGTTGTTGAAAGTCAGAGCCATCCTGTAAATTTTGGCCAAGCAGAGTCATGAGATTTCGTAGTAAATTGCATAGTGTACTGTTTGATGAGCACAGTTTTTAGCTTCAGTCTTCGATTCGATCCAGCCATCGGCTATCAAACATGTTTGATATTTCAGACGATTTTAGAACGCACATCGTTTTAATTTGCCTTGCGTCTCCTAGCAACAAGGTGCATGTTTCTTTGTAAGTTTGTTCTGTTCGCAATGAGTCGGCAAGTGTATGATGTTCAGATTCTAAAAGTTGTTTAGTATTCCAGCACTTGGTCAATGTGGTCTAATTGGCTCTAATTAGTTTGACCATTTCTATGTTAAACCATCTGGTATTCTAGTTGATCAATCAACTAATCCACTTTGGACCAGACAGACCAGCTCCAAACCACAAGAAACCATGTAAAACATACCTGGATGTTCCACCTCAACACTTTTGGGATCAGCAGTCAAGGTCATTGCAGTGTTTTGGATGAAGAACGGGGCAATTTTGGATTTCCTGATGACATCTGGCTTCTCTTTGCACCGTTTGGATGCCATTTCACAAAGAAAATGGCGAGAAAGGGCTAGTTAAATGAGAAACGAGAGATGGCAGGTGACGCTGAGGGAGGTGAGCAAGATTGCCGTAAATTGTCAGCGTTTGAATCGTTGTTGTCATATTCCAGCACGTCCTCTCCAAATAAGCGCTCCCGGTGTGTGTGTGTGTAAGCATGTGTGATCTTTTGGAGTGCGTCACTGCAGCCCTCTGCAATGATGTTACCCAAGGCACATCTCACATCCCAGAATCCTCTGGTGTTCTGCTTAAGCAACTGTCTTTTCCAAGCCCTTCCACACACACACACACACACACACACACACATTTACATATGTACACACACATGTCAGTCTGTGTGCAATTCCCCCGTCTCATATTCCGAAGCCAATTAAACCGCAGAAGAGCTGTAACCCACTCCACTGAACTGATCCCATAATTCAGCTGTATCTTTTAAAAAATTAGTCTTTTATTATTTAACTGTGTGTCAGACAATCTCATGATAAAAGACTCGTCCTGGAAGTCTGACTACCACTAGATCAAAAAGATTTGTGCCAACTGAAGTGGTTTAGAAATAAGCCGGCCTTAATTATACTGGGCTTGGCTAGTCTGTCGGACTGACTCAGATCAGTTAAACGCCACCTCTATGGCTCCACACATGAAAATTATATGACATGTGACGCTCTGACGTGACGCAGAGTATACGGACAGCATTTAGTGGATTGAGTTGTTCAGTGAGAGACTCTAGTTCATTAATAAAACACGCCTGTATTTATTTTTGCACCCTTATTTCTGCTTTGCTCTGACACACACGTGTGCCTCATCCGTCTGTCTCCAGAAGCAAAGCGTTCTGGTGGGTGGGCAGAGAGGCTGTCGTTGCCGTCGAAGTGCCATCTAATTGACAGGAAGTCAGGATGTGAAAGATTGCTGTTGTCCATTCTGTTTTTTGGCAGGCAGTGAGATGAACAGCCTAACTCTATTCAAAGGGGTCCTGTGAGAAGGATGTTTTTCGTGAAGTTTTAAGGTGATCAAGCTGTGTTTGAAAACATTATTGTTAATGTTAACCAGCATGTCTCCATCAGTTTACCAGGTTCACTGGTAAGGTGTGGTCACATTGTCTATTGTCAATAGTGTAGAATGGAAGCTTGTTTCCGCCACTGAATAAAAAATAAGAAAAAGATATAATTGCGACTTTTTATCTCGCAATTTTGACTCGTCTGATATAAACTAGCAATCACGAGTTATAAAGTCAGAACTGTGTGATATAAAGTTGCAATTGTGAGTTATAAAGTCAGAAAAAAAGTATTTTTCCTGGACTTTATAACTCGCCATTGCAAGTTTATATCTCACAATTCTGAGAAAAGAAGTCAGAATTGTGAGTTTAGATCTCGCAGTTGAGATATTAACGGGCAATTGTTAGTTTATAACCATCAATTCTGACTTTATTTCTCGCAATTGACCCTTCGCAAAGACCCGCCCCCCTTAGTTACTGTTGCTTTTTCCAACAAGCCGTGGCGCTGTCACGCCACACGCAGTGAAAAATACATCGCGGAGCAAAGAGGACACTGACAACACGTCTACAGACAAGACAAAGCGGGTTACTTATGATCTTAAACAAAGTCCCAGCTTTCAAACTGTGTAGTTTTTTAAGAAATTCAAACAATAAAAACTGTTTTGTGGCTCTTTAATGTGTCGTGACCGTGGTCGTGACAGATTGCTGTAGCGCCTCAGCTCAAGCAGCTCGTGAACCGATCATCTCTTCTTACTAGTTCATGTATAGCATCAAATAAACATGAATGAACATGAAAAGGAATGTTGTTTCAAACGCAGAAAGACGTCAATATACACAATTTTTTAAGTTTAACTCCACAGAGGTTAATCTTCTAACTACTGACTGCTTTGTCGGACAAAATCGCTTGTCAATCAAACTCCCTTCGAAGGGTCAATTGCGAGTTTATATCTCGCAATTCTGATGTTATAACTCGCAATTCTAAGAAAAGTAGTCAGAATTTGAGAAAGAAGTCACTGATAAATGTATATTTCCTGTAGATTAACACTCTGAGGTCTGAGGTATCGCCGGCGATACCACCTACGGTTTTTTCTTACCAGTGTGAAAGAGACTCAAAATACTCCGTCAATGTTGCACATACAATTAAGAGTTATAGACCATTTTAATCTGTGGAATATCTTCTTTTATTTGTGTACACTCAGAGTAAAAACAAAATGTTGTGCTTTTTGCAAAATAAAGAAAACTAACATGATGCGTGATCTCTCGTCTCCCTCTGAACGAAGTCCAATCTGAGAGTTCTCAGAAAATGAACTGTAACTTATTGAATACTAATCACAAAAAAATTAGACTTGTGTCTAAAAAAACGCTGAAATGTCAGGTTTTAAATCATGTAAGTCAAATCGACAAACAAATATTCTCTGTTTATGTAATCTGTATGAAAAGAGAGCCATGTCAGAAGTCCGTGATTCAGCTCATTATCCGCTAATGTGGCCACGCCCACGGAGCCAGCGCTATTCAGACGCAAATTCAGTCAATACATGCATTCGTCGTCTCAATCGTGTATTTATTGTCTTGAAAAGTGTTTTGAATAGCCATAGTTAGCGATCTCTGGCCTCTGTTAGTTCAGTTATTTCCTGGATTGCCTATTCTTCTTTAGTGCTCAGGCATTTGTGGACTAAAGGTGTACAGAGCACCCTCCGGCTGCAAGTATGAATTAAAAACACAGTATCCAGCGCTCATAGTAATGACAATAAATCCTGAATAAATATTACTCCTCTGTATAGAAAATTGACAAACATATGAGAATCCATCAATATTTCTCCAAATGTGCATGCTTTTAAGCTAAAAGCCTATATGAAATGCCATAGAGGTAACATACTTGTTCAGACACTTTGCATCACACAAATACATTATATTTTAAAGAATATAATAGAATACCATTTTTTAAAATTGTAATAATATTTCACAGTATTGCTGTTTTTTCTGTATGTTTGATGTACACCACATGATCACAGAGGGTTTTTTCACAGCCTACCTGACTGAAAGAGCTCATTAATATGCAGGTCATTAGAGCTCTTTATGCGATTCTTTTGTCTTCTCAGGTGAGAATCACCCATTATTCATGATGATTCACGCCTCCACGCATACTGTGTTTCTTGACCAAAGATGTTTTAGAAAATATAAATCTCTCTATTGTTTCATATGAAAGAGTAGGCAGCATAATTTTTACATAATTTTGAAGCAAAAACTCTAGTCTACAACCTCCAATACCGAGAAGTCTTGTGAACACAGATTTAATATTATTTTTTTGGCCTTATTTCAGTGACTTAAGTTTTTTGTTTTTTCAATAACCACGCATAAACGTTATTCCTTCAAAAACACAAACATGTACATACATGTTCCTCACATATTATGGTAGCCTAGTTTGTGCTGAATACAGTGTAATGACACTTTTGTCATTAATATGTTTATGAACAACTGAAAAAAGCACAAATGTCAGGGCATGTCAAAACTTCTCCAGGCCCCAAATCAGCCTCAGACTCCAGGGGGTTAAAGACAAATGTTTGTTTGATATTATTTCTACAATAACTTTAAAAGGTTGGACTTGGTGAATGCTGGCATTACAGCTGATCAATCAACTAAACCAGCTTTGAGCTGCTGGAAACTAAAGCCTACTGCCATCAGAAGCTGGTTTCATCTGGATTTTCTTGCATGGACTCAAACTTCAACACTTCTGAGAGCAGTTAAGCAGGTCTCAGATCAGCAGTCAAGGTTATAACCGTGTTTTGAATGAAAAACAAAGCAATTTATGGAGAAAAGATGTTTGATTGTAATGAACAAACGCCTCTGTAGATTGTATGTTAGCATGTCACAAATATGCACACACACACTTATTGTACATGTCATCATAAATGCCATGGTCGTTATGGTGAAGCTTTGATGTGCGCATCACGTTTGCACTCTTTTATGTCTTCCCTCCCTCCTTCTCTTTTCATTTAATCTGCTGTGGTTCTTTTCCAGTCACTCACTCTCTCTCTCTGTCTTTCTCTTCTGCCTGTAACAATGCTCTCACACTGAGAAGAAAGAATATTGGTGTGACATGAAAGTCACTAAGAAATCTACACCAGTCTAAAAGGAAAAAGAAATGGTCTTGTTTATTTGTGCGTGCAAGTCTGGAACTTCGAATAGTTTAAAAAATAGGGCCAGAAACACTTAAAAGTGTATTTATTTTCAACAAATGGTCAGTAAAAACAAATGTTATTTCTTGGGTTTCACAATTTTGAAGAATGTTACATGTTTTGGAAGAGAGGAAAATCAAAAAGTAACAGTCAGACATCACTAAATATTAATAAAATTGGTAATAAAGGACATCTGATAGCATACTAATTTTCAATATAAAAACATTTGACAGTAAAAAAAGAAGTGTCACGTGTGCACACGTTTGCGTATGATTTGCATACTGTCACAGATACACTCAGCTTAAATTGCCATCTAATCATCACTGTGAAGTGTCCATTCACTCAGTTTAAACAAAAGGAAATGTATTATTTCTTTTTCTCCTATTGCAGAGTCATGAATCAGATCCTCTCTGCTGATATTCGTTTATCCTCCAGTGTTAAGGCCAGCCATCAGAGGCACCACAAATTCTACGTGTAAGACCATATTTTGGCTTTAGAAGGTCAATACAACTTTGTTTAATTGTTAGTTTGTTTTCTTGCTCTGAAGTAGTGCAGCGAAAAAGCATTTTTTGTATGCGAAACACCGTTACATCTGTACTGGGAAATGCACTGTGCAAATAGTGTTCGTCAAAATGAAATGTGTTACCTGATTTATATAATTATTTTAATGAATTTTGTTCTAAAACAATACAGACACTGTGTACGAATTATTATTTATTTATTTTTTGTCAATTTAGTCAATACATTTTTAATGTTTATTTAGTTATTTAAGTGCCAGGGAAAGGACATGGACACTCAAATCCTGTTAAATGTTACTCAGAAAAAAATCCCTCTGTGCAGAAAGATTGATTTGATACATAAATTTGGTTGATACATTCCTTAGATTCGTGTTTCAGGGACTGATTACATTTGTGCTGGTAGCTGAACTAGCCGTTGCTCTGGTTCCATGGAAAAGAGTCTGGGACATTCTGAGAGGGAATGGAAAATGTCGGAATCCCCCAGGAATGCCCAGACATCCCCTAAACACACACACACACACACACACATATACAGTTCTCACAGTTTCTATTAGTACGACAGCAAAAAGAAAAAAGAATCATGTTGTGTCTGTTGTTTTTGTGTTTGTAATTTACAATAATCAGCACCATTATTGGTATACACTGAAATTACAGAATGTTTAAAGATTACTAACCATGATTAATCTCTCTTTCTGTCTGTCTCTCTGTCTCTTGCTGGCACAGCTTCTTGTTTTGAATAGCTACGTAAACTTCAGCATTTTTTCCATGACTTCAGTCCTTTTCGTGCACGCACACACACACACACAGCCCCCTGTGAAACTTCTTTGTCTGGTCTTGCCCAGAGTGCATGAGTTGAAATAATGGGGCAATGTCACCCGGGCAACAAGACCCCCGGAACCCATGTGTGTCCCCACCCTCTGGCCAGTGTTTTTGCCTAATGAAACATGGGATCATTGCTATATATATATATATATATATATATCAGTGGCATGCAGTCCACATAAGCTGCGAATGCTTTGCTTACCCAAGCTTTTCGTGGACTCGGCAATTAATATTAGCACTATAAATACTATTAAATCCCTTGTTTGAGGTGTACCATAAATCCTACATGATAAAATGTTGGTAATGCATATGTAAATGTCCGTAATTTATTTATTTGCCAAATGACGGTAATTTTCTGTAAAATCTGCCAGTTAAGGAGACTTCCGGGTAAACTGATCTACATCAGCTTTTGTGCCTTTGCGCTTTTGGTATGAAATGTCATCATTGTCGCGCATTCTCATTGGTTTGATGACCTATGGGGGATTTCATGGGCAGGATAATCTGTGAGCGGATCGCTCGCCCAAGAGGAAAAATTAGCTGCTGCTGCCAGATCTCGATCGCCGAAAATCACCTGGTATTTGAGACTAAACTAACTAGACTAAATCAAATGGGGAAAAAAATCATGACTAAAACTATTTTCATAGTATTCTCCACAGGGAATTTTTTTTTTATTATTATTTTTTAATAAAAATATTTTTTACAAAAACTTATAAATTGTTTTAGACAGTCCTACTGTTAGTATCAGAGGATGTTAATTGATAGTCTGTGCATTTATTAAAGTCATCAGTTTGCTTAATTTCAACTTTAAAAAAAAAAAAAGAATACTGATATTTTTATTTATTATAGCCTAGGCTTCTTATATTTATTATAATTACATTTTACTTTTTATTTATAATAGGCTTCTAGTACTAATTATATATTGGCCTACTTATTTTTAATTATTCATTTAAAAAGTACTTCTGGCATACATTTAAATTGATGCCATGGTGTTTTTTTTATTTGTAATCTCTGATTTTGATCTGTCTTAAACTGATACGTTTAAAGGTGAAGTATGTCGTTTCTGTGACACTAGCGGCACCTAGCAGTTTTACAAAAATACAGCATATTTTATAAACATACCTTTTGCATGTCGCTTCTCCATCGACTCGAAATCTCTTAAGGTTGCTTGTGAAGGCACGTCTCAACAGGTAAATGTAGGCTACTCTCAATAAAAGGTCCAACATAATAGAAATACTTTTTGCTGTGTTGCTATTTGTCATGAGCAAGCAACTGAGTAAACTGAAACTGTCTAGAGAGAACGTGAGCGTCATGCTTATTAGCTATAAACTCATTCAACGTACCTGAATCAGCCACATTTTTTTACATGACGCACCATCCAGCATACCCAATTAAAAAAGTCACCGCTCGCCACTGATTTTATATATATGTATGTATATATATATATATATATATATATATATATATATATATATATATATATATATATATATATATATATATATATATATATATATATATATATATATATAAGCTGACAGGTCTATATGACATATTAAAATTTTTGAGTACAGTTTATGAATGTTATGTGTGTCTGCAGTTTATGAACATTCAAAGCACGCAAATGCCTCCTGCGTCTTAAACGTGTGTGAAATGTTAAACCATTGCTAACCTCATTTTAGTGATTCCCCAAAACACCATCAATCAAATCACACCGCTCATACATGCCAATACTCGGGGACACTTGCGTGTATGTCACAGGTTTACCATCTAATTTAATATGGTGATGTAGGAGCAGGAGGGATGATAAGACTGTTAAAATGCTCTCATAGAGGAAGGGTAAGAGAGAATATCCAGTAAGAGTGAGAACAGCAGCAGGAGAGATGGACGGATACAGTGTCATGATGAAAAAGAGAAGCACTGAAGCATGTGGACAGATAAGAAGCAAACATGTGTGTGTTGTCTTATAGCCTCTGAGGCTGTTTGATCCAGATGGTTGCCTCAGAAATGAAACCCTGCCATGGAAGACCAGCAGAGAAACATCCGCATCCCCCCCCCAAATCACATAAAAATGGGGTTGAGCCTTTGCTGTTTTGTTGAAGTCCATATCAGGCAAACTCTTTCTCTCTGTGTGTCCTCCAGTTATCTATTTGTAGACTTATTTTCATTCCTCTACTTCTTGTGAACTTTCAGACTATATGGGTCCATGTCGGGAGGATGATGTGTATGATTTTGTGTGTGTGTGGTTTTCTGTAAATGCAAAACTGGCAAACTGTCAGAGCAGGTTTTCTGAGAGAGCGAGACAAATCTAATGTTGGGAACTTAAAGAAACCCCCATGAGAAATGATCAGAATAACTATATTCTCACACAGACCCATACAAAGTTTTGCAGAAATATTGATCGTTTTATCCTGTCTATTTTTGTACTGCATTAACTGTTTGTAGTTTCACGATTTCATCTGGTTGTGTACTGTAGGAGAGGAATGTAAAAAAAGATTACTATGGGTTACTGTAGGTAAATAAGTTGTTCAGGCATGAGAAATGACTCAAGACCCTCCAGCAGTCGAAAGGTCTTCTCACAATCATTTACTGTAGAGTGGGCTATTTAAGTGCACTCTTTTTAGGTTAATTTGAGGACCAATCTTGGCATATACTAGACTGGGTAAACCCAGCCTGATCTACCAGCGGTTTGATTTCTCCTGGCAACTCAGTCTGGAAACCTGTACATTCATTTCTACTGCTTCTGTTACACTTTTGCGGGAACCAATCACAGACTGGCTTTATCCACCTTGCTCGCTATTGGCGGGTATAACGCGATGACGATAGAGAAGCGACGGCAAGCACGACCGTCAATCCAATTCCTTTTAACCTCTCGACGATGCTGAATGACTTCTTTAGTTTAGCAAACAAATCGCTCGAGTGGGTGTAAATACCACTCACTTTCATGTTTTTTTTTTTTTTTGCACTACCTGCAAAAATCGCTCGATGCCATTGCTGCTTCTGCAAACCGCTGATCAATGCTACAAACCAATACAAACTAAACCTGTCTGGAGTTTTCGCGTCGCTCTGCAAAGTACGTCACCCGGATCATTGATCTGATTGGTTGAAGGCCTATCCAATTGCGTGAATAATGCTCGTTGATCATGCCTCTTGTGCAGTAAAAAATACATACAGACTCCCCAGACCAATGTTCAATTTTAAATAATAGCCAGACAAGGCATATACATTTGGGTAGGGTCAAAATGTTCAATGTGGAAGACTTGCTCGTGAACTAAGCATTGAGGGATCTAGAAATTATTTACTGATTACTCATAGGGTTAATAGTAGTGCTAAAATGCATAAGCATAATGTAAATATAGTACAGAATAACATTATATAAAGATAAAAAAAACAAAATCACTCTGTATATTAACAAACACTAAGTATACTGTATGTGATTTAGGGGCGACACCATTTTCAGTGAAAAACGGAAAACTTTTCATGCGTTTTGGCAGTTCATTTACGGGTCTCAAAATGCAAGTTTTTGAAAACGGTCTGCGTGTAAACAACAAAAAAGCGAATCTGTGAAAACGATGACATCATGCACATGCGCATTACATGTTCAGTCTATAGTGTTTCATCGCCATCTAATGGCCTGCCAGCAGAATACAGCGTTTTTAGTCATTTACACGGATTCGTATGAATAGGAATCATTTTGAAAATGGTGTCGTCTGTACGTGGAAAACTCAAAGGAAAAACTTCTCCGTTTTAACCATATCTTTTTCGTGTACACATACCCTTATTTGTGTAAGTTGTATTACTTATTTAAGTAGTGAGCATAGATTTATTTACTTAGTGGAGCTTTTGAGTATTTTCACTTAGTTTGTTACTTAGCATATTTTATTTAGTTACTTAGTATAGTTTTACGTATTTAGTTACATAGTTGGCATACTTTCATTTAGTGAGCATGTTATGTAGTTGGTGGAGTGCTAGTGTACTTTTTAGTTTATGGAGTATAGTTTTATTTATTTGCTTAGCATTTTGGTTTTATTTACTTATGTAGTAAGCATAGTTTATTTAGTTAATTGGTTGTTTGATTTGTTGGTTAGTGGTAGTTAAATTTACACCTCCCATGAAACTAAATTGTAATCATGTTCCAACGATGAGATTACATACAAGCAGTTGACAAACGTAATTAAACATAAACATAGTAAATGTCAAATATACACTTAGTACTGGGATTTTGTGGTCAGCACCCTGTTTCTGCCTCTCTCTCTGTCTCGTTTACTCTGCCAAACGCCTATGTAGCCTGTTAATTAAATTAAATTAAGGACCTGTTAGCTCAATTATTCATGAAAGCCGAGAACATAAAAAACACACACACAAGCGGCACCGAAGATGTGAACACAAGATAGCGTGAAGAGAAATTCAAGTGTGGGGGGGGAGGAGCTTTTTTTGGAAAAGTTTGGTCTCTGTTGGTACAGTGCGTGTTAGAGTTCAGATAGCTTTGTGTGTTTTTGTTTTGTGCTATTGGATGTGATTTTTGTTTTGTGTGCCTGGGTTTTAGTGTGTTTATCATTTAGCAGGAATGATGCATTGGTTTTGAGTGTGTGTGTGTGTGTGTGAGAGAGAGAAAGAGAGAGAGAGAGAGAGAGAGAGAGAGAGAGAGAGAGAGAGAGAGAGAGTGAGTTAATTTCTTGAAGTTATTTTTTTTTTCCTATTAAAGAGACTGATGTTCCTGCCTCTGCTCTCAAAAAGTCAATTAACCAGAAAACAGAACCCATTGGCTGTTGCCATGGAGAAAGGAGGTGGGACTAAAAAGAACAGTCCTGATTGGTTGTCCTCTCAGCGTGATTAGTTAGGCAGAGTTTGACTGATCCGTTGGTCATGTTATTAATGTTTCGTACTGTGCTTTTGTTAGTGATGTCTGAGGAGATTTAGCTTGAACTCTGAGGAGAAAAGTCCCAGAAACATCAGTCCCTATTTATCTGAGGACATTCCATAGACTTTAATTGTGTAAAAAAAAAAAAAGATAGTTATAATTACTACAGATTATACCTAACCTAACCCTAAAAGACATTTTACTGTATGTAAAATAAACATGATTTACTTTACTATAGTTTTGTCAGATTTTGCTAATATTTGCTAAGATTCATTCGAAGCTGTTGAACAGAGTAACAAAAGAGTTACTCATACTTACACATTGAGAACAACACAGATCCACCATTTAGACTTGCGTAAAGTAACAGCCCACAAACACGCAAAATTTAACGCTGGAGTGTCCCAGCCCTCTCCGAGCTTCAGCTGAGCTGTGATTGGCTCAGAGCTGTCACGCAGCATGACAGCTCCTCCCACTCAGCCTCTCCGCTGTCATTGGTGCTGTCAAGCCGATGAGCCTTGTGGGAAATTTCAGCATCTGAGGAAGTCTGAGGGGTGGTCACCAGGGAACACGCGGACGGCAGAATGACGTGCGCGACAGCGATGAACGGAACATCGTTTTGCCGAGTGACATTGTGGGGATTTTGTTGTCCTTGTTTCTCTCTTTTCTCATATCCAGCATGTGTTTTAAATTGACAGAGGTGTCTGTGGACTCACTCCGGGTGTCGTGTGAGCAGTGTGTGTGTGTGTGTGAGGCCCTGAGAGAGCAGCCATGCCATCCGGTTTAGTGGAAATTTAAAAGTGCTTGACTGCTTGAGGGATTCTGGGAAGAACTTGATCAATGACTTCACACATTACCATCACAGTGACACACACTCAGTCACTCAGAGGTAGATGTTCCATATCATTCCACTACCATTTCAGTGTTAAATGAGGAAATGTTGAGTGTGTGTATGTGGGTGTTTGAGATGATATACTGCTTTAATTTCATGGGTTCTCTGTGCCTGGAGCTCCACTGCTGAAGCCAGAGAAGAAAAATAAGAGATGAAATGAAAAGGTCAAAGCAATGCGTAGAGAGAGAGAGAGAGCTAGCACACAGTCCTGCTGGATAATATGGGTTAGAATGAGAGCATCTTGTCTCTGGTTAATCCCTAATCTGGCTGCACAAGAGCAGAACTCACAGTCACATCCTTATCTGTCATAATCGCACACCAGCTTCATATAATCCCATTATACTGAGAAATATCCAGCTGCCTGCTGGATCAAAGTCTGACCTGTTATTAAGTCTGAGCTGTATCTTCAGAATGTGAGCCTGTGTAAATATTTATTCGTTAATGCAGGGGTTTTCAAAGTTTGATGCCACGGACCACCTACATTTTGTAGGCAGACCCATTCATACACTGTATAAATGTTTGTGCACTACTGTTCAAAATTTTGGGGCTAGTAAGATATTTTTTTGAAAGAAATTAATACTTTTAAACATCAAGGATGCATCAAATCAGCATATAAGAATAATTTCCTGAAGGATCATGTGACACTGAAAACTGGAGTAATGATGCTGAAAATTCAACTTTTTAAAGGTGCTTTTTAAAAGATGTAATATAAGTCTAAGGTGTCCCCTGAATGTGTCTGTGAAGTTTCAGCTCAAAATACCCCATAGATTTTTTTTAATTCATTTTTTTAAATGCCTATTTTGGGGCATAATTAGAAATGAGCCGATTCAGGGTGTGTGGCCCTTTAATTCTTGTGCTCCAAGCCCCAAGAGCTCGCGCTTGCCTTAAACAACATAAAAAAAGTTCAAACAGCTAATATAACCCTCAAAATGGATCTTTACAAAGTGTTTGTCATGCAGCATGTCTAATCGCGTAAGTACAGTGTTTATTTTGATGTTTACATTGATTCTGAATGAGTTTGAGGCTGTGCTCCATGGCTAACGGCTAATGCTACACTGTTGGAGAGATTTATAAAGAATGAAGTTGTGTTTATTAATTATACAGACTGCAAGTGTTTAATAATGAAAATAACGACAGTCTTGTCTCCGTGAATACAGTAAGAAACGATGGTAACTTTAACCACGTTTAACAGTACATTACAACATGCTAACGAAACATTTAGAAAGACAATTTACAAATATCACTAAAAATACCATGTTATCATGAATCATCTCAGTTATTATTGCTCCATCTGCCATTTTTCGCTATTGTCCTTGCTTGCTTGCCTAGTCTGTTGATTCGGCTGTGCACATCCAGACGTTCTGCCCTTGTCTAATCCCTTTCATAATGTTGGGAACATGGGCTGGCATATGCAAATATTGGGGGCGTACACCCCAACTGTTACGTAACAGTCGGTGTTATGTTGAGATTCGCCTGTTCTTCGGAGGTCTTTTAAACAAATGAGATTTATATAAGAAGGAGGAAACAATGGAGTTTGAGACTGTATGTCATTTCCATGTACTGAACTCTTGTTATTTAACTATGCCGAGGTAAATTCAATTTTTGAATCTAGGGCACCTTTAATCACTGGAATAAATTACATTTTAAAATATATTCAAACAAAAACAGTTTTTTAAAAATCTTTATTAAAATATCACAA
The DNA here is from genome assembly GCF_018812025.1 of Megalobrama amblycephala. NCBI lineage: Eukaryota > Metazoa > Chordata > Actinopteri > Cypriniformes > Xenocyprididae > Megalobrama > Megalobrama amblycephala. The sequence continues at coordinate 20,598,253 of NC_063048.1, forward strand.
TTTACAGTTTTTACTGTATCTTTGATCAAATAAATGCAGCCTTGGTGAACATATGAGACTTCTTTCAAAAACATTAAAAAAATCTTATCAACCCCAAACCTTTAAACTTAAAATTTTTATTTTATTTTACTTTACATTGCTTTTCTTTGAACCGTTTATGGATGTCCTCAGACCCCAGGTTGTGTAATCCTAAATGCTGGTTCACAAACCAAAAAGAAAAGTGTACTATCCGTTGAACTTCCTCATTCAATCGAATTGGTAAGAGTGGCACTGTAATCAAACTGAAATTCATGAGAGTTATTCAAAAGTGACTCCGGCTGTTTGTTTTAGTAGACAAATTCAAGTCAAATCACAGCAAGTAGCTCTCTCAGTCTTAGTAAACATTTCGTTCTTTCCCACCCGCCCCACCTCTTTACACACACACACACACACACACACTCCATAACTCTCTGTGGTATTGTTCATCTCTGCCTGGTTCAATTAAAACGCTGACAGCAGCCACAAAGGAGTGAATTGAATGCTCCAAAAGGTCTTTTTACCATGCCGCCTGAGACAGCGAGAGATTGAGAGGGAGAGAGAGTCATCAGAAGAGAACAAATGCAAACAGAGTGATTGTTTTCCTCCACAATCAGCCTGATCTCCACTTCTTATCGCCTTTTGCAGCCATGCTAATGCTTTCGAAACTGATTCATACAGCTCTAAGAATTAAACATTATAAAATCTGTGATTTTGTGAATGTGCGTGTGGATGTGTGTGTGTGACATTCCCTTAGTCCTTTCAGTGGCTCTGACCTCACATTGAATGTAGGTCACTTTGGATCCTTTGACCTGTCGTTAACCTTTCTAACATCCAGTGGTTCCTCATAATCCAGTCAGAGTTGATATACAGGCGATAACATCTAATTACGGTGTCACTCTCAGCTATAGATCAATGGTGTATGAACATAGAGCTGCTATATGATTGGTCGTGTATGTGTGTGTGTGTTGGTTGGTTGGTTTAAAAACGCAAAGGTAGCATTGATATGGAAATGCACACCACAAGTCTGTCTGTTTTGCATCTTCTTTCTTTGTTTATTGTATGTACATTACAGTAACAGTTTGCATGATTAGATAATTCAGATTATTATAAAAGCCAAAGAAAGTAAGAGAAGGTGTTAGAAAGAGGAAGACCTCTCAGCACAGGTGAGATATACACACACCAGCACAACATGATAAATAAAAACGTGTACGTACACCCCTCCCCCTCACACACAGGCTTGTGTTTTCATGTGTGTCTTGTTTGTGATAGTCGAGCTTCATCTTTTGGTTCTCAGAGAGTCTAGTGGTGTAAATTTACACAGAGAGCACCAGACAGAGTTGTAGCAAAGCCACTTAAAGGCAAGCCTGCAAAGTTAGCAAATAAAAGCATAACGCCTGCTAATGCTGCGGTACACAAGGAAGGAGACAAGAGGCCGTGTTTTAATGTATGTCAATGGAGGAGAGGCTTGACTACGCTGAATAAACTGCTTTTGTGGGAAAACGGCTTATCGTTTATTGAACTGACAACCCTTCGGCTAATCTTAAACACATTTGCTCTTAAACATTCATTTTGGATTGATCTATTTTTAGAGGGGGGTTTTTAGAGGTTTCACAGACAATTGCACGACAGGTGTGATTCAGTTTATGGTATTTCTCATTCATTTCTATGGTATCCGTAAACAGTGATTGACTGTCGCACAACTCTGAACGAAATGTAATGATGTAAAAGCTGTAATGTGATTGGTTATCAAGGCACATGTGATCCAAGTTAGCCGTTAAGCTTTCTCCAATGGACCCTCGTATCTCCCAATAATATGACCATCTATGATAGTAACATAGACTGTAAAAAAAGATGGACGACGCACCTTCACTCTCTTCCATTGTAGTAACTGAAGCCACCAGTGTGTCAATATGGCACTGACATCTTGAGTCTCGAGTCTGTGCATAGTGAACTTGGAGCAGTAGTGAGCGCGAATTTGAGCCGCGATATCAAGGACCCGCCCACACTCCAGCAGAATCGGTTAATACTGCAGAACAACACATTATGTTGGTAAATAAACAGTTCTAAAAATGTAGAAATTAAAGTTAAAGCTCCAATCTTCTCCTGAAGATCCAGAGAAAAGTCTGTTGGTGCTTCAGTGATTACTTCGCTCAGAGAAGCTGTAAACTCAGCTGTCATTCATGATGTCAAAACTCGTGTTTTTTATAGCATCAAATAACTAACTTAAACTTATTTAAAGAACGAACACTTTAACTAACATCAGCGTGATAAAAACTGCCTAAAATGACAGAAACCATCTTTGGAAGAAAAAATATTTGATGTGTAATTTGACTGATTAGTTTGTCTCAAGTTCATTACATTCCATGGAGAGGGCGGGGTTTATGACCTATACTGCATCCAGCCACTTGGGGGCGATCAAGACGATTTGGCTTCACTTTTCAGGACTTGTGTGGCATGCTTGGGAAGTAATCATCGTCTTAAAGGGACAGTGCTCCAAAAAAAATGAAATTTTGTCTTTCTGTCACCCACGTCATCCCAAACCTGTATAACGTTCTTTCTACTGTTACATACATATGTGACAACCCAGCAATCTGTAAGGTCATATAAACACCTAAACATTCCATTCGGCACATCTAAATATTGCCCTTTATCCTGATTTTACTCTGCATGTCAACACCATTAGCTGGCAGTCCATAAAAATAATGAAAAATTATATTATATATTTTATTTATTTCACACTTTTTTTTTTTTTTTACATATTTTTTATTTTAATACTGAGTTTTCCACAGAAAATACAAAATATTAAAATACTAATGTATTCTTCAAGAGGCGCATAAAACTAATGCTGTCAATAGGATAAAATAATTTGTGATGATTTCTGACCTATCTTCAGAAAGCAGAATGAAATGAGAAATAATTTTATTTTAATATTACTTTATTTAATTTATTATTTATTTTGAGTAAATTTAATTTTCATTCGTTTTATATTATTTATTTATTTATTTTAAATTTTTAACATGACTTTTCTTGTTCTAGAGAGTCTCTTGTACACGTGTTTGTTTACACTTTGTCATCAAAGTCAAAAAACGTAATTTTCTTGCATTGTTTATAGAATGTGCTGATTTTTGTTTTTAAATACACTTAATGATGTCAGACTTAACCCAATGCAAGTCTTATGCAAGTTTGAATATGTCACATGTCACCTTGAGTAAACAACAATATATCTTATTGAACAGACTGTACTCGTATCCCTCACAGCCTTGTTTTATTCATAAGTATTTATATATGGCGTTGAGTTTGGAACTACATAAGGGAAAGTAAATGACAGAGCTATTACTTGAATGGTTGATAATCTGGGCTGCTACAACTATTGCAGGTTTACAGCCAACTAAGGGTGACAAAGAAAGTGGGTCGTAGTCTTTCCCAATCATCATTGTGGCTTGGAGCAAGGCACTTAGCTGGCTCCAGGGGAATTGAAAGTCCTGTCAATTATGGGACTTTAGGTCTGTTTGGAATGAAAAAGAGGCGCAAACAGCAGTACAAAGAAATAAATAGATATTGACCATAAGTGACTGTAATACTGTAAGTGGTTGCGAGATTCCCTCGTCCTGGGAAAACTCAATACACATAGAACCATAGAACAGTGAATAATGTCTCAGGTCAAATGTCAAACAGATGTCAGTTATCATCCACATATTTTTGCTCTGTCATTTTCAGATGAGGCCATAGGTCAACCCTATATCCTTCTTACAAGCAGACCCAGGAACCACATACGTGAAAACATTACAGTTCAGCCATAGTTCTTTAATTTATTATCTCTCTCTGTTGCTCATGGTGCTTTAGGCAATAAAATTATTGTTTGTGTAAATTATGAGAGGCTAATGTTTTTAAAAGAAGTCTCTTATGCTCACCAAAGCTACATTTATGTTATCAAATATACAGGAAAAAATCATGTTGATATTACAATTCAAAATAACTATTTCTATTTGAATATGTTTAATAATGTAATGTATTCATGTAGGGCCCTATAATTTCCACGATAACGGAATCGCAGAATCCATTCATAAAAACGGAATTTACTATATAACGAGGAATGTCACGGAATTTGTCAAATTTTTGATGAATGAATTAAAAGCAGGTCAGTACACTTAAATTAAATCACGATATAGACTAGTGTCTGTGGATATTAAACCGCAAAAAGACTATTTAAACATGATGAATCCTGCATGCCTGTGTGACTCTGAAATGAATGATGCGGAAGCGCGGTTCCATTTACCTCACACCGCCTCTCACACACTCGCGCGGGGGTGCACGCATGCTGAAGCACACGCGACGCTCGCAGTGTTTTCGTCCTCTGTCTGTCGCCTTACTATATGAACGCACAAATTCATCTCCAGAGCTGCTCTGAAAGTCACTTCATCAGCATTTAGCCGCTTCGTTTGAGAAAACTACCGTCATAAACACAGACAAACTCAAAGCTCTAGGCAAACCGTCAAAATAAAAGTTCGATTTAACTTGACAGAAACATATTACTGTTGTACAGTAGAATTTAGATAAATTATTAAAATATATTTTTAAACAATAATCTCAGTGTTTCTTCCATGTATTAATTTTAACAGTAAAGCTCTGTTGTGCAGAACATTGTTTGACAAAAAAGTTTAATTTCATGATTAAAAGATAAATTAAATGGTATGCATTCATTTGATTGCCAGAAAAATTTAAATACACAACAGGACTTCTGAAAAAAAAAATCATAAAAATATATTTTTTAATTAATAAATATTGTTGTTTTTAAGAATTCAATTCATTAGACATGCTTTTTGATTATTAAAATGGAATTAAACCATTAAAATGGAATCCAGAAAACAGAATTTGGTAAAAATAAAATTTGAGGGGAAAGAATAAAACGTTTATCATAGGGCCCTAAAAAAATGTAATTTTTTTTTGTTAAACTTTTATCAAATTGTTGGTAAATTGGACAAGATTCATTATTTCAATTAATTAGACATGCTTTTTGATTACTAAAATTTAATTTAACCATTAAAATGGAGTAAAAAAATAAATAAAATGGGAAAAAACGGACTCCAGAAAAATTAAAATGGAAAAAACGGAATTTGGGAAAAAATAAAACGGATTTCATAGGGCCCTATTCGTGTGATGGCAAAGCTGAATTACTCCTATCTTCAGTGTCACATGATCTTTCAGAAATCATTCTAAAATGCTGATTTGGTGCTCAAGAAACATGTTTTATTATCAATATTGAAAACAGTTGTGCTGCATAATTTTTTAATGGAAACCATGATGTATTCTTTCTTGATATTTTGATGAATAGAAAGCTAAAAAAAAGAAGAAAAAAAAAGAAACTTAATTTATTTACTTTATTTGAAATAGGAAGTTGTAACATTATAAATATCTTTACTGTTACTGCTTTGGAAATGTGGAACATTTCTAATTTGAATACCTGGAAATAAATACCTGGAAATTGATTCCACACTATTTCTAGGTCACTAGTCAAGTAAATCACGTGACTCTTCATGTGACTCATGCGACTCTTTGTACTGACAGTCATATGTTCTTCCATCGAAGCTCAAGATGCTCTTTGAATCCCTCAAATCATACTGGAGAACATGATCATCAGGTTTGACACAAACTTGTGGAGATCATGCAGCTAGAGTGCTTTTGCCATTAAAGCAAAAGAGACAAACCAAAGACTTTTGGAAATTTGTTCATTTTTCATTAAAGTTTTACAATAGACACACAATCAGGAAATTGTGTGAACGGCAAGCTTTGATCTCAAAGGCAGAGCTACAAATTGGGATTTTCGTTTGAAGCATAACAGATTCTGCTCGCTCAGGGCCCATGTTGAATCAAAAAGCACTGTGATTTGTTTTGGTTTTACCATGGGTATTTAGGAATACAAGCCCATCTGCCATAGAGGATAAGCTATTTTAATTTACATCTTGTTATTAGTTTTTGTCAGCAAAAAAAAACGAAACAAAAAAAAAACTGTTGTGCATGCTTCTCCTCTCTCTCTTTCTCTCTCTAGCTCAGTCATCTGTCACACATATATACGCTGATTAAACTGCACGCACACTTCATCTTACATACATACTGCTTCAGTAGCTCATTTTGTATAAAAGAGCAGAATGAAGGAGAGATGTAGCGTATTGTAAGAACAGATGGAGGAATGAGTGGAGGATAATTGTGGCCTCTGTAACCAAGCGGAAAAGAGAAGCAGTTTGGCCTAACAAAACATACACACATCTACTGTGCGTTTCTTACTGCTCATCACAGCTGTGTGAGAATCTTTGGCCTTTTAGCTAGAATACAGCATGAATGAGCATTAGGGATGTACAGCAATTTGTGGAATATTTATATCGGCAATGATTTTGCTGGTGATACAGTATAAGATTAAGCAAAATCGTGAATGTTTTAATGAGCTTTTTTGCCCATCAAGTTTCATTATAGGAATTAGTTTACGATCTTGTTTTGTGACTTTTTGAGTATGAGAGATATTTTTAATTGTCACTTTTTAAAATCACTAAAAGGCTTTTGTTGCATCACATTGATTTACAATATGACGTTATTTTCTATATTCTGTAAAACATTTGATTAAATTAAAATCTTTTCAGGATTCTCATTAATATTCATAAATTAATGCCATAATGGAGTTTATAAAAACTGATAGATGTTGTAAGTTTGATTCATTTCCATGAGTCAGTTCAAACTGTCAATCTGAATGAATCACATCTAACAATTTGTTGCTCAAAAATGTTCTTGGAAATCTCCTTGTGGCATTTTTCATGTTTTAGTTAAAACATTTATTTAAGTGGGAATTTTTTATTTATTTATTTATTTTGTTCTTGTTTTAAACATTTTAGAATCTACTAAAATAGCTGTCAAGACGAAACATCATCATTTTTGTTCATCCTGTTCAGACATTTCAGAGCAAATGTTAAATTAAAGATAAATGTTAGGAAATATACATCAATCATGTAGTCAAAAGACAAAAATATAACTTTTTTAGCTTTATTTCTTAGTTCAAATTCAGCCCAGGCTCATTAGAAAAACTTACTTGTGTCAACATTTTTGCAAAACGCAAAATATGTTGCGTCGTGCACGTTTCGCGTCAGTTTCAAAATGAAATGTCCTATGAGTGGCGCTAAAAGTGAGTTTAGTTTTTTCTGGAACAGACGAACGTGAGGCAACGTTTTATTACGTTGGAGTTTGTACATATCATCGCAGTTCAGAATTGAAATGTCTGGTGAGTGGCGCTAAAAGCTCCATCACATTTAATAACGTACACTAAACCCTAAACCTAACAAAAGCAAATGTGACATAAAAATGCAATCGTGGCATTTTAGCTTGTTTTTGAGCTGTTTTATCGTCTTTCACTGGATTCGTACTCGAGCTCTTTGCGTCGCAAGTACAATTCTGTACCAGCTGAGCAAGCTTATTACATCAGTAAAACTGAATATATGGAGCTGGGTAAGTGATGCAAACTCCAAAATATATTCGTTTACAAATCATGCACTATGGTAAAAAGTGTTTTGAGGTCAAAACATTATTGTGCAAGGAGCCATCTTTATTAATCCATAATCTGACCCTGTAATCATAATTGTGTGTGAAAACGATTAAAAGTGCTTGCTGTTTTACTGCCTCTAGCGTTCATATCTGTTAGAACTGCAGTGATGTACGTATTGGTACGTATTTTGCGTTTTGCAAATATGTTGACACTGGTACATTTTTTCCAATGAGCCTGTGTTGTTCAAATTAGTCGCTTAAATCAGATGTTGGTTAAATGCCACTCAGATTTATTAACCAGTCTCAAATCTCAGATACCTTCATGTAACTAAACAGCAAATGTTGCTAAAACATTACATTATATTTATCAAGTGGACTAACGAGCTAGTTTTGAAATAATTAGTCACAGTAAAAAACGCCAAACCTGACAGATGGCACTGTTACATGCTCAGCGTGTGGCTGTAGCATTTCAGGTTTGATAGGAAACAGTCTGTGAGTGTGCAGTTGTTCCACGCGCCCCCACAACCAGCTGTCAGAGCTAATTCTCATTCAGACTGGACGGTGGAGGTGAGGAGGTGAATTTACTGCTCGTTGCATCCAAGTGGGATAAGTGCAGTGTTTTTCTCTGTCCATGAAGCATAATGTTTGTGAATTTGAACATATTCTGCCCTTAAAAAGTGGCTTCAGGTCTGCATGTAGCTGCCATGTGGGAAGAGGGTTTGTTGACTGCATACAATTTGCACACTCTCATTACTGTATACTATATGCAAAATCGTTAGTGTGTCTCAAATCATGTGAAAATGCCAGATTTTTGAAGATGCCATAGAATTGGTCTGTATGCAGTGGCAGATTTTTGGTGCCCCTGGGCACTGACACCTAGAGTGACCCTCATCTAGGCCTACTTAAACTCATCTACTCACTAGTCCACTCTCACAGCCTACTATAAACTACTATTACTCGAACGTTTAGTAAAAATATTTTTAAACAAAGACTGAAAAAGTTGTTGGAAGCTTAGTGATGGTGACCTTGAAGTCATGTGGTATAGTTTGTTTATAGCCTACCTTTAGCTTTTGGCTTCTGCTGATTGTATTTACACTTTAAAATTCATAAACATTGTGTTCATTTGTGAAGATTATCACAATGAACAAAATGTGTAAGAATCATAAGATTTTTTGAGTTACAGACCTTATTTTCTGCAATAATCCAAAAGCCAATGGAAAAATTCTATCAAGTTTTTGTCAAGGGAACCAGGGTGATGCTAACTTCTAGGTTGATAAAAGTATGTCATACTATACCAATCTATGCCTAATTAAGTTGTCATTTGGACAAATACAGACAAATTTATGTCAAAATGTACTCTTAAACACAAAGTTGGTTGGTGAACGTAAACAGCTGAGAAAAAACATGTGTATCAGTATATTGGATCCATGCATGCACTCTTAAAGTGACAGGAGCATAATATAACTGCTGCTGTCTGTCATTAAAGGGATAGTTCACCCAAAAATAAAAATTTGATATTTATCTGCTTACCCCCAGGGCATCCAAGATGTATGTGACTTTGTTTCTTCAGTAGAACACAAATGATGATTTTTAACTCCAACCATTGTGGTCTGTCAGTCGTATAATGCATGTCAGTGGGAACTTCATCTATAAGAGTAAAAAAAAGTTGCACAGACAAATCCAAATTAAACCCTGCGGCTTGTGACGACACATTGATGTCCTAAGACACAAAACGATCGGTTTGTGAGAAACCAAACAGTATTTATATCATTTTTTACCTCTAAAATTGTTAGTGAGGTCTGAATGCGCTCTGACACTCATTGTCAGAGTGTCTCGCACTCATTGAAGCAAAGCGCGAGAGATCACTTCCGTCATTCCAGATGTGGAGGGCAGTTGGACATAGTGGTGTTTTAGAGGTAAAAAATGACATAAATACTGTTTTGCAAAAAGACAGAAAATTTATATCTTTGATATCTATATGTTTTACTTTTTTTATCTTTTTGGAATAGAAACTGGAAATCGAAAAGAATTAGAAGCTAAGCAGACTCAAAATCGTTAAAATTCAAATGATACTCAACCCTAGTGTTATTGCTTGCATGCAAAAGCACATACCTTGAAACAAATGGGTCTGTGGTATGAAAATGTAATATCATAATGTGGTACTGTGTGTCCCAGTTCTAGAGACCAAATTAAAACATACTCAAAGTATTTTAACCCATCCACAGTGAACTTAGTTAGCTCTAGAAGTATGTAATTTGGGATTCAGACATGGTCTTGGGTGGATTTGGGGTGACAGCGGCATGGACGGAAGCAGAAACTAATGAGTCCTTAAGGATGTTTGACTGAGGACAGTGAGATGGACAGAGAGAGACGCTAATCAGTCCTCAAGGGGTTGTGTGGCAGAGATGATTCTTACTCCTGGACTACAAACATACAGCTGAGCTTATACAAGTAAGGTGGACGTTGCCACCGAAAAGTTGACCTGTGCCATCTGTCAATCATCTCAAACACACTGGGAAGAGAGTGAACACACACATTTCACTTCTGTTTATCACAGATTTTGCCTTTTTTCATTCATTTGATGAGTCATTGCTTGTTTTGTTTTGGCTGTGCGAATGGTTACCATGGCGATGACTGGCCTGTTTTAGGTACAGCCTGTCATTTTTAGGGTGTTTAAGAACTTCCATATTTGTGTACCCGTATGCGTGTGTGTGTTTGGGTGTCCACTCACACTAATGTTTATGCTATTCTCGCTGTGGTTGATCAATGGTAACTCGTGTAGAATAGCTGTGCAGTCAACCGGAGAGTGTTTATGTAAAACCAGGCCTGAGTTTAGTTAGAATACTTGAGCGTAAAATGTGTCTTCCAAATGTGTCCTGAAAACACGTCATACGAATGCACTTCTAGGGTTAAACGTCCATCAGCGCACATGCTGGTGTGAAATGTAGCCTGGTGTGATATGTGTGCCACAAACGATTTCTGGAGGATTGATTGGACCTTCAGTGGAGCTCTATAGAAGTCCCAAACAGCTTCAGAGACTTCATTTTCCTGCAGAGCACCTTGCTTTTAGCCTTATTCCTTCTTTCTTCTTTTCTTCCTCTTTGAAAGCCTGCTTCTGTGAAGGCTTCTACCTCCTACGGTTAATACAGTACCTCACTCTCTCTCTTTTTTTTCCCTCGCATACATATTTTACCGCTAGATCAGTGTGTGAGTGAAAAAAAAAAAACAGGTGTTGAAAAGAGTGTCAAAGGTCATGAATTACCTGACTTGTAAAAATTTCTGGAGCTGTCATTCATTCTGTTTATATAGAGAGAGAAGCATCAAACGCCTGACACGGGTGCGCATCACTGTAATTTGACCTTTTAAAATGGAGGGGTTTTTTTGTAGCTCAAATATGTGGTTGTTTAGGAGCTGGATGGAGCTGATCGTTACGCAATCAATATTTCTATCTGTCCGTTTATCGTACAATAGTCTATCCTTGACCCATCAGCATCTTTGAACCCACAGTAAGAATTAGATAAATGAAAAAAGGAAAAACAGGAAAAAAAACTGCTGTTTTTTAAATAAAATTAATTTTGAAATGGCAATTCATCCTATCTATTTTCTAAAATGCATATTATTGCTTTTATTGTGAACGATTTATCTATTCAGGTTTCATTTTTGAGCTTGAAATAACTTATCAAAGTTTTGTAACTCAATCTTCCATTGAAAACGTCTACCTAGGTGCCAGACTTCTTAAATATTTAGTCTGCTTAAATCTGCCCCTTTCTTCCAATCGACTGCAAGCTTGTGTTCATATCTGCCTTCATCCAGTCAATAACCAGACTGAATCAAGTTCTAACCCTACATTTTTTTTTCTTTTCCGATAATCATTTTCACTTGGATGTAATAATCACAATACAAATGAAAATATATATCTCTACTGCCATTTCATTGGAACTTTAAAAATGCTTTAAAAATTACTAAAAGGTGTCCTAAAAGTAGGTTTTTTCCCACTGCATTTCAACTCTTTTAAAGTAATACAATAGCTTTGTGTGAGGATAACACCAAAATTTAACTACCTTTCCCTTCCCAGGAAATATCAAATCTCATTTGCGCATTCAAATATTTAAATGGGGCGCTTTATGAGGCACAAGGAAAAACCAATGATGTTTGACATCATTGATGTAAAACATAGTATGATGTGTCTTAATGTTTGCAATTTATGAATGTGTGAATAATATACAAAGGAGGGGAACAATTTCAGTAAATACTTAAAACCAAAAATTCTTTTTCTTGCACAAAGCTATCGCCAGGCTTCAGGAGACATGAAATATAGTGAACTAGACATATGAACTATTTACAGGGTTTTGACGAAGACTAAAGATATAGAAAGACCGTTCATTCCTATTACTTACGAATGGAAGAACTGCAACGCACAATATGGCGGAATATGTCCCGCCTTCTAAGTGAATGAGTTTTGTGTCACTGCAGCTGCCGTTAGAAGCTCCAGTTCCCATAGAAACCTGAGACACACTTAGGACTGCACATGCACATTGGCTCGTCTGAAAAATAAGCTTTTTTATGTTATTTGAGATTAAGAAACAACATTTATGGGACAGTTTGTGTCAGATTTTGTTGCTGATTTGAAATATGTTATTTAATTGTGAGTTTGCCAAGCAGTTTTTGAGATTTCAGGATTCCCCCATTCAAATAGATTGGACTTGATCTTGGATGCCCTGAAATAGCTGCCCGGAGGCGTTGCAAATATGGCCGTAGAGAGAACAGACTTTCCTTGAAAAGGGACTTTGGTTTTGAGCATTTTTAAAGCACAAGAGCTATAGTGCAACCTGAACATTTTGCCTAACATCTTCTGAAGAAAACAGGTGGAAATAATACAAGTAGGGAACAAGAAGATTAATGACAGAATGTACATTTTTGGGTAAACTATTGGGTAATTTACAGACATTTACATTATTTTGTCTATCCCCTGTATGTGTGTGAATGAAAAGACATGTCTTTTTGCAGTTGCCATTGAAATACAGGTCTGTTTTTTGTCACCTGGCCTCCCTTGTTATTTTTTTCTTATAGTTTTTGTCTCTTGAGAGCTTCTTTGGCTTTACAGACAACCTTTTGAAAAGAAAAAAAACTGACACAAGCTTTTATAATGCATTTGTGTGTGTATTTCTCTGAGTAATAGCGTTGTGTGTGTCTGTGTGTGTGTGTTGCTCTATGAGTAATAGCTGTGTGTGTGTGTGTGGGCGGGTGGTACAGTAACAGATGCAGACTCGAAAGACGCATACACAGTGAAAGAGTGATGGAAGAAGAAGAAGAAAAGGAAAATGTTATTAAAACATGCCAGAAGAGAAAAAGGGACAGATTACAAGTTTTCCATTGAAAACTTGGAATGGCGACGTTTTTAAGTTTCCCCCTGTGATCTCGGAAAACCAGTTGCTATGACTTCACCGAACCTTCAGGAAACAAACAGCTCAATGACATCAATGTATTAGATTGCAATTGGCTCTGATTTGATTGACATCGCTAAATCCCGCCCCTCACCAGAGGTCTTTGGTTCACAAAGACCAGTTTTCACTCAGTGTATCATACCATCCTCCAAACATGTAAAAGAGATTGAGAGTGTCAGAGTTTTTTAACAGGTTTGATATATGCACTGGTCTGTACAGAGAAAACGACGGTCAGAGGAGAGTATTAATTATGCATTAAATGCTTTAGTTTGCACTCCAAAGTACCATTACTTGTCATTTTGAAGACTCTTTACCAGAAGCACATTACAGTACACTAAGTGCATGGACAGTCTCCATAGCAGAGCTTTTGCAGTTTGTTCCTGCTGGTAGATGCTGGAACTACACTATTTTGTGGAGAAAAAAAGGCATGTTTTTCCATTGAAAAGTAGCCATGTGTTATGACGAAATAACATTTTTGCAAAATAAAACTCTTTCCAAGTATTTTAGACCTCCTTGGTGACCTCTTTCCAGATATTATCATATTGACAAAATTAGCTTTTGCTATATTTTGAATTGCTATATTTTACTCAAAACGTTTGAGTCCGTTCACCAGAAAAAAAAATTGCTCAGATTTGATCTGTGATTCATTCAGTGACTCTTTTTGTAATTCACGTCATCACGACAGTAGGTTGCAACCAATCTTAGAAATATTATGAGTGAATCATTGAGACATTCACTTGGGATTCTTTCAAAATCACCAAAAAAGGTCTTATTCTTTTTTTTTTAAATTGCTCATCTACATGATCTACTAAAAGACTCAAGAAATAATGCAACAGTAAGTGTTTACAAAGTCGATGTATTGTTTTCATTTCCATTTTGTCAGCTTTTGGGCTTTTATCAAGCTTAAGAGAAATGACAGCAATATCCTAAAAATGGTTTATAAGTTTCAGTAATATGCTTTAAGTGTTTAAAGAGAGCATTGAGATATTGTATTACACTGGGCAGCATAGCAATGCATTTCAAGTAGGCTCCTTGCAGTTAAAATTGTGTATGTCATCAGTCATTTTTACACATTCATAAATTGAGGATTATGTTGTATGTACACACTGTAGAACTTGTCGTAGAGCTGCACTTTTTCCTCGGGCTGCTTATGCTTTGCTGAACTGAACATTCATTCTCATCCCATTGGTTTATTGTCGGTCAACAGATACTCATTCACAAATGGCATGCCTCGTTTGTTCACAAACAAGATGTTTGATTCAGTGCTTCTCTATTCACTCATTCGGACAAACTTGGTTCAGTGAAGCAGTAGAATTCCTTCAGTAACTTTTACCAATCGATTAAAAGCTTGCCTAGTAAGACTATTTTCTCTGATGTGTTGCTGTTATAGTTAGTCTTTGAAGGCTGGAACACATTTAGAAGATTTACGAATCAGTGCATGGCAGTCGTTCAGGACTGAAACATCACTATTTGATATATCGCAGCCACATACTGAACAGGAAAGTTATGTCAGGTGACAGTCTCCAAAGAGCAACTTGGAGTCAAGTGTTTCACTCAAGGGCACGATGATTCAGAATCTCTGAAAGTCTCTGGTTCATAAGTTACTCTACCTGAGGTCAATCCCATGAGCCTTAGATCCACCGGTCTGAAACATGCTGTCTCACTTTTATGTCATACATATACATTGGTTCATTTTTAACATGATAGATTACCACAAGGTTCCTCGGGATCTGTAAGTATTTTTCTTTTTGCAGTTACTTTTCTCACTGTTTCTTTTTTGTTGTAACTCTCTCCCTCCCTTTGCTCTATATTCCTACCCATGCATGACTTCATTATATGGAGATTTTAATTACCTTGTTGCAGGTTATTTGCATATGCAGTGGGGGGATGAGTATGTTCTCCCTCTGCGGCTCTCACTGTGTGACCTTTGACATCAGTCAGGCTTAAAACCCATGAGAGGAGGCGTTGTAAGAGGTTTGTTGATCTCAGCTTTCATATACTCAAGTAAGAAGGAAGGAGAACAGTCACCTCCGAACTAAAAACACACGAATATGTATTTTTTTTTTCGATTTCAGTATTTTAAAAATGTATTTTTTTTCCTGTGATGGCAAAGCTGAATTTATAGCAGCTATTACTGCAGTCTTCAGTGCCACATGATCCTTTAGAAAATCTTCTAATATGCTGATTTGATGCTCAATAATATTTTTGTGTAAATCATATTAATTTTTTAAAATAGAAAATAGAAAGATAAAAGCAACATTTATTTGAAATCTTTTGTAACATTATAAATGTCTTTACTGTCACTTTTGATGAATTGAATGTATCGATGCTGAATGAGTATTGATTCCTTTTTTAAAATAAAATATTTATATAGTTCCCCCAGACTTTTGAACAGTAATGCATGTAAAAGTCATTTTAAATTGTCACATATCAAATTAAATTACTTTGACTTATCTTAAAGGGTTAGTTCACCCAAAAATGAAAATTCTGTCATTAATTACTCACCCTCATGTCGTTCCACTCCCGTAAGATCTTCGTTCATCTTTGGAACACAAATTAAGATATTTTTGATAAAATCCGATGGCTCAGTGAGGCTTCCATTGACAGCAAGATAATTAACACTTTCAATGCCCAGAAAGCTACTAAAGACGTATTTAAAACAGATCATGTGAGTAAAGTGGTGCAACCTTAATGTTAAGAAGCGACGAGAATACTTTTTGTGCGCAAAAAAAAAAAAAAAAAGACTTTATTCAACAATATTTAGTGATGGGCGATTTCAAAACACTGCTTCATGAATCTTCGCAGCTTTACAAATCTTTTGTTTCGAATCAGTGGTTCGGAGCGTGTATCAAACTGCCATGGTCACGTGTTTTCAGTAAACAAGGCTTCGTTATGTCATAAGTGTTTCGAAATGTATTACAAAAAAAAATAAAAATATTCAATGGTTCACGTGACTTTGGCAGTTTGATGCACCGAACCATGTTTTGAGTAAGCCATTCGTTGGTTGATATCTAGAAAAGTGTAAATGCTTTAGCTCTGTGGTGCTTCTGTTTGTTTGAGTGGCCCATGTCAGCTTCTCTCTCAACTAGAGTTGTCAAAAGTACAGACTTCGGTACCAATCGGTACTGAAATTTTAAAATATGTGATGCTTTGAGCGCTGTTAAGCGGATTCGTAAACACCACTTATTGGCCATTGTGTTGACGCGCTCATCAGATATGTCTGCGATTGGTTACAATGATCAACACATGGGAGCGTTTGAAAGCACACGGAAGTGTTTGAATTTGAAAGCGTTCTGAAAGTGGGAGCAGGAGCATTTAAAGGTGCCCTAGAATTAAAAATTAAATTTACCTTGACATAGTTAAATTACAAGAATTCAGTACATGGAAATGACATACAGTGAGTCTCAAACTCCATTGTTTCCTCCTTCTTATATAAATCTCATTTGTTTAAAAGACCTCCGAAGAACAGGCGAATCTCAACATAACACCGACTGTTAGGTAACAGTCGGGCTTATTAATATGTACGCCCCCAATATTTGCATATGCCAGCTCATGTACAAGGCATTACACAAGGGCAGCCAGTATTGACGTCTGGATCTGTGCACAGCTGAATCATCAGACTAGGCAAGCAAGCAAGGACAATAGCGAAAAATGGCAGATGGAGCAATAATAACTGACATGATCCATGATAACATGATATTTTTAGTGATATTTGTAAATTGTCTTTCTAAATGTATTGTTAGCATGTTGCTAATGTACTGTTAAATGTGGTTAAAGTTACCATTGTTTCTTACTGTATTCACGGAGACAAGAGCCGTCATTATTTTCATTATTAAACACTGGCAGTCTGTATAATTCATAAACACATCTTCATTCTTTATAAATCTCTCCAACAGTGTAGCATTAGCCGTTAGCCACGGAGCACTATCAAAGCTCGGCAAAGAGTGTCATTGATGACTATTTACAACGTTTTTAAAGCGTTGATCATTGAAGCCAATCACAGACATAATCTATATTGGCCAATCAGAGGTGTTTACGAATCTGCTCAACAGCGCTCAAAGCATCACATTTTTAAAATTTCAGTACCGACTTGGTACCGAAGTCGGTACTTTTGACAGCTCTACGTTCAACCAATCATGTGTGTTTGAGATGGGACTGCTGAACTATCAGAAGGTGGAAAGTGAGATTGAAGCATTTGTAGAAACATGTTTATTCTAATGGGGTAAGACTGATGCCTCTCTGTATTGCATTATTGGTGCCATCAGTAGAACGGTGCAAATGGCTTCAGGGTCTCCAGGCCTGTCAGTCTGTTCCTGTTTGTCATTATTATCACACTAATGAGTTGAATTTTCTCTTAAGCAGTTGTGCTTACCTTGCACCCGTCTAAAGAATCAGTTCATTTATCTTTCCTCCAGTTCACACAATCATTACTTCCTGTGGCAGAGGTGTAACCGCCACATTTGTGGATCATCTAAACAAGCTGCTGGGTGTCTTTGGTGCTAACAGGAGCAGCAGGGTGGAACGGGGTCTCCGTGACTTATCTGAGGGGCTACTGGCTGGAGCTGATGGGCCTCATCTGCTCTCGGTCCATGCTGAATTGTTCGGAAATTAGGTGGATAATGATCTGGTGGGATGGGGCTCTGCTCTCTCTGATTTGTGAGCTGTCAGTTTGTCTTGAACTCAGCCTCACTGGTTAGCCATGTCTCTGCTGAGTGTCCAGCAGCTGCCGGGTGTGTGTGTGTGTGTGTGTAAGAAATATTTGTGTGGAATATGCGACTCTGTAGGAGACGGTAATCTGAGGAAAAGTGGATATCACTGCTCTTCCCAGAAAAGAAATCCAGAGTGAGTGCTGGAACGAGAGAAAGAGAGACATGAGAGAGAGATTGCTGTTATTTGACCTCTAGTAAATATATGACTTTTTTCATGCTGATGCTTGCCTGCCATCAGGGATGTAAGAGTATGTGTGTGCAATAAAGCGTAAAACAGAATTGGAAACCTCTGAAAATCCTTCAACCTGATCCAGAGACACATAAGGAGGATCATCAAACACACACACACATGCACACACATCAAGCATCTCTATCAGTGGCGGAGCTTGCTGGGTCTATAGCCCTGCCAGAAATTTGCATAGCACATAGCACTTTTTTTTTTACTTTCACTTTCGTTAAAGTCATTAAAAACCTATAAATAAAAAGTGGTTGCTCAGAGTGCATATAGTCCCTCTCTAAATAGTGTTAAAATAACACTGGAGCAGAGTTAAATTTAATGAGATAATTAAGCAATTAATTTATTGCGCATTAGTGATGAACACCTGCTGTTAACAAGCAGAATCACTGAAGAAATAAGAAACACAAGAACTACAAGTGACTTAAGTCACAGACTTATTAATTGCTTGATTATCTCATTAACTTTAACTCTGCTTCAGTGTTACTTTAACACTATTTAGAGAGGGACCATATGTACTCTGAGCAGAGATGATGATTTTGCTGTCTAGGAAGATATATGGAAGAATGTTTGTAAACAAGCAGATCTCGTTCCCCATTGACTGCCATAATATTTTTTTTCCTACTATCGTAGTCAATTCTTAGTACCCCTTCCGTTAGTACCCCTTCTAAGTCCCAACCACCCCCTAGCCCATTAGCACCACTCTAAAAAAAAAATAAATAAATCCTGGCGCCGCCGCTGATCTTCACATGTATGTAGAGTGTAGTAGCTACTGAGGAGTGCACAGTGTACACACTGTTGCTACGGTGACAGTAGAGCTGATGTACGTGGGATCTTTAGAGGAGGAGAGGTCAAGGGGTCAGCGCTAAGAAATGCATCCTTATATGGGCATCCAGAGAACCCAGCAGAGTAAAAGACTACAGCACTATGAGATTGTGACATGACTGTCTATCTATCTGTCGATCTATCTATCTATCTCTCTGTCTTGTCTGTCTGCTCTGATGCCCTGATTTAAAAAGCAAACAGCCTAGCAGCCACCTAGCAACACCCTAATAACATCCAAAAACACTAGCAGTTGCCTCTTTAGAAAATGTAAAAAAAAAAAAAAAAAATTAAGGTCTGAATGTCTTGGTTGTGTTTCTAGACAAGTGAACTAGATTGAAGGCCGCTGAAACACATACGCACACGCAGACAAACGTGCCCAGCTTTTGTTCATTACAGAGAAACGTCAGACAGGGCTGTTGCAGTTCCAGCAGCCCTTGATTTAAGGTCTTCTGTTAGAGAAAAGTGCACAGAGAGAGATGGAGAGACCTGCACAGGGCTGTAAATGAATAGAGAAGACAAGAGACACTATGAAGGTCATGAAGGCCAATTTTATTGCAGCTTTTTGTTCCACTCTCTGACTGTGTGTGTGTGTGTGTGTGTGTGTGTGGGCGTGCTTGCACATACGTGCTTGAAGGCATGGATGTTTGTTGTGCTGCCTTTTTGTAAGGACCATCAACTCACACTGCCATGTCGCCACCCTCCGATCTGAACATACTGCAGCTCTTTCAATTAATACATTATTAATGATTAGCAAAACAAAGCTTATGAATATTCAAATGCTTTTATCACTAAGGAGTTAAAAGGAGTTTTTTCACTTCACCAGAACACACCAGCATACTTTAGTCTCCTGAGGCACATAGCCAGTTACTATTAATCTAATTAACTGTCTCACTTAAGACCTGCCTATCAAAACTCACCCGAGAGAGGATGAGAGAGGAAGACACTGAGAAGAGAGAGAGAGCAAGAGCGAGAGGGGCGGAGTGAGCCAGATATCAGCAGACAGAAGCAATGGAGGTTTTGAAGCACTGTGGTTCTGAAATTGGGTCTTCTTGTCATTTCAGTCTCTTGTGACAGTTCAGACTTAAGAAATTGTGTCAAGAACAAAAATCTTTGATTCAGTTTGGATTCACCTTGACCCGGAACACAGAATTCTGAGAGCAGGAGAAGAACCAAAAAAGAAAAATAATTTAGATGTACTACCACTTCCAAATTAAGGCTGGGAAAGTTTTTTGTCACTTTTGCACTTCCATCAGATGACTTTCAAAAACACTTTTCAAATTAGTTACTGATTTGAGCAAAAACATTTTTAAAGGCCCACTAAAATGCCTTGGAATGGGCAGCTTTATGCACCGTGTTGACGTAATTTCCAATGAAACAGGAAGACAGGGCGGGATATATCTAGAAGCTCCTCACGCATATGATCCGCTCTGTGCTATCGTGTCTCTGGACCCGAGCAGACTGTGCTTGCCCTGCAGCAGTTCACGTGACGCTAACGTGAAAACGGACTTAATTCGCGTCAATGGAAATCATATTTACACTCTCTGAATCGTTCTCTATCCTCTATATAGTGCACTATGTGCCATTCACCATGTAGAAACTAGTAAATGTGTGAACAATTGACCGATTTCAGCAGCAGCTTCAGCGTCTGTTTATAGTGTAGGAGGGGGCGGGACTTCAGATTCTAGAGACCATTTGATTGGACAGAAAATCTGATGAGAAGCTGAAGTCATTAAAATCAGTGATCCATTTTAGCAGAAGTGGGAGACTGTGAGTTTTGAATGCTTTTATCTTCTAAATGTGAATTTTGTCATTGTTTTGGAACACACCAGCTTATTCATAACCTTTAGGCTAACATATTCATACTAAAAGCTAAAAAACTTACATTTCTGTCAGGACCACTGTCGTCAAATATGATTGATGATTGCATAGAGTTTTTATTGGCGGTATGGTTCTGTTCTGGGCAAGAGCTCCCTGTGTATCCATGCAGCCTAGCATGGATAAGAGCAGGGAGAGCAGCAATAACCTCCCTAGGGTAAACAGAACAGAACCAACATGTGCAGATATAATTAATGTCAATAATTTAACATGTAGGGGAGAGCTGGGCACAATCTAACGCTTTTTGACTTTCTCAGTTTGTGTAAATGTACTTAGGGTTCAGAGAATTTCTTTTGTTCCACATTAATTTCACACGTGTCTGGTACAAATATGTGGCTTTGTTTCATGAATACAGTGTATACTTTTTACTTTATTTACCCCGAAAGAAGGGAAGTGAAATGTGACAACATGCCCCATAGGTGGGGCACATTGTAACATGTGATGGGGCACGTTGAAACATGACCATATGACTAGGGCTGGGTATTGAGACAATTTTCACGATTCGATTCAATTACTATTCACATGCTTGCGATTTGATTACGATTTCGATACGATTCCATATCAATTATTTTGGATGTAGTACATGCCAAATTTTAGGAAAAAAATCTCTCAACTAATGCTGTAAACTACACATGGGAGTCAGTTGGCACTACTATAATAATACTGAAGGTTAAATTAACTTATTTATATACAAACACTTAATGATGTTTTTATTATAAATAAAGTTTAGAATTACATAATCATATTTCTACTCCAATCCGTTTTTTTGAAATATAGACATTTAAATCGTGGCTGTCATAATTTATTCAAACATGCATTAAATATTGAAGAACATTAAACATTATAATGAATATGTAAAGGTGCATAGCTATATTTATCAGAATGTTGCTTTCTAGAGTTCACTTTTCTAGCTAATGAGTTTATGGTCACTGAATATGTTTTTCTGAGGTAAATGTGACGTTACGTGACATTGTTTACAAGCTGATTTATTGACTTTCCGAGGATGAAACACTGATTGAGCTATTACACAAGACATGATATGGATTTCGGTGAGTTGTACTGTATATTTTAACATACATTCAGATGTTTAGTCATGTTTATTTCACGCTGTAACTGGTATTAAAGCGGAGCAGAGGATGTTCACATGCTGCTGCTTCTCTTTAACTGAGGCGCTACAGTGATCTGTCACGTCACATTAAACAGCGCCAAAACGTTATTTATTTTTTGAATCTCATAATAAGATGGACATCATTTGAAATATGAGACTTTGCTTCACATCAAAAGTAACAAAGCACAAAGATTATAGTGATTTATTGGATGGGAGGCGCGCTACATGTTCTGTTCATTCATCAACTGAAAACAGACTAGACTAATCGATTCTTGGGATTTAAGAATCGATATCGGTTCGTAAAAATGAGAATAGATTAAAATTGAGAAATCAATATTTTTTACCCAGCCCTACATATGACAGCTAAAAATGTTATCTGATTTAACTAAAAAAATGGACGATAAACTAAAATATTTTGGCAATAAAAGACGATTATTATTTTTGTTCATATAAAATGATGGAAATTCACATTTTTAGAAATTCAAATTTAAATAATTTTGTAGTTTGACAGTGAAATGCAATAGCTGCTGATAATACTGAAGAGCTTATATATGGATGCTGTGATAGGCGTTGTATTCCTGTAGGAAGACGCGAGTCACCTGGGAGTCAGCTGATGCGAGCTTGACTGACGTGACCTGCCAGAACTGACGCTAACGCTTGATTTTGATTTCAGGTGGACTTTAAGTTCCAATAGAAACATAAATTGACAATCAAGTGATCAAAAATGATATTAATTGTTATTGTAACCACCTCAGTTGCTATATATATGTGATGTGATCTGTGAACCTGTCGGATGTCGCAATGGAACGTTTTCAGTAAAGTAAAAAAATAGGTTGAATGTAATTTTTTTTTTGTTAAAATTGGGTTTTCATTAAATTACCATTCTATAACATCTTGTCCATCATCTCTGAAAATATCTTGGCAAAATTCACCTGTTAAGTGCAGAAAAATAGCTATTTATAGTGGCAAGGCTGTCTTTCTCTAACATTACTGTTTAAGAATACACCCAGCGGAGGTAAAAAAAAAAAAAAAAAAAAATGCCCATAGCTTTCCCTCACTTAACACTACAAAGACAGTTCACCTATCAAAATAAACCACATAACATGTAGAATGAAGGTGTATTAATGCTAATTTCCCACCAGTCCTACATAAACTACGGCACACAAAGATTTTTTTTTTTTTGAATACAACGTTATCGTGAAGAGGCGGAGCACAAGAGAACAACAGAGCTATAATGAACATACATGTTCAAATTATGTTTATTAAAGGTTGAATTCAAATCAAATGCTGCCAAACTGCCCATACTACTTCTCAATAGGATGTCTACTTCATAAAATGTATGAAAATATGGAAATATATGGTTCGGATTACTCAAATAAATGGAGGCGCCTTTAAATGGTCAGATATGGAGCTTGGATGTCATCTAGTGAACAAGTTTGGTACTGCGCCAAAACAAAATCTTACTGAAAGCTCATTTTTTAAATATTTCAACCTAAAATTTGGAATGTTGACATTTTCGGCTTTTATTTTCGGCTTTTATTTTCCTGTAGTTTAAGAGTAAAACATGCTTTGTAATATATTATTATAGAATATAAACAATTATATTTTTACTTTTTCATAAACTTAAACTTCTATAACTTTTTTTAACATTTCGCTTTCATAATTTATTTCACTTCTACAATAATCTGACAAGTGTTTTCTTTAAAACAAGACTTAGGTCTATATTCCAAAGCATTCTTGAATTACAACCATTTGTTTGGATAGTGCATTTTCATTTCTATGCAAAAAAAGTTTTTTTCTCAAAATTCCATTTCTGAAAATCACAGCGATCACCCGACTTCAGATAACCATAACTTTTGTTATAGACAAGCTATGAAAGAAAAAACAGATTTGAAAAGGGCTCGAATCCATCTTTATGATTCTGAGATCCATCTTTTCACACTGAGGACCACTGAGTGACTCAAACACAACTATTAAAAAAGGTTCAAACATTCACTGATGCTCCAGAAGGAAACACGATGCATTAAGAGTCAGGGGTGAAAACCTTTGAACAGGATAAAGATGTCCAAATTGTGTATTAAATAATTTTTTTTTCATTTAGTGCTGCCCTTCGGAAGCAACAGAAGATGCTTACATGTTTCCCAGAAGACAGATTAAGTACAATATTCCTTGAACTTCGAATTCAAAAACATTTCACCCCCCAGCTCCTAATGCACCGTGTTTCCTTCTGGAGCATCAGTGAATGTTTGAACCTTTTTTAATAGTTGTGTTTGAGACCCTCAGTTGTCCTCAGTGTGAAAAGATGGATCTCAAAAGGACCTGGAGGGTTTTTCTAAAGAATATTGGGCAGCATATACTATATACAAAGCACCTGACAGAACCCTTTAAGGTTCTATATAGAACCTTTCTATTAAGAGTGTACTCTTGTTTTACAAAATGTCGCTTTCTCCCCAACAGCAGGCCCTTTTAAAACAACAGCATTAGTGACAAAGCAGCATTTACAAAAGAACTAATTGTAAGTTATGAAGCATACCATTGTGTAATAATTGCAGTTTGTAAAAGAACAATGAGCAAATGCACAAAATATGTCAGAAGTCGGTGATGCTCCATTGTGCCATGTTTTATGAAAGGGCCTGAAAATGTTTTAAACACTAAGAAAAAAGCTTGTAATCTCAACAAATTAATATCATTAAAGTACTGAAAAGCACATGGAAGATGATGTTTTTGTGTCAGTGCCCTGTAATACTTATATTGAAGGCATATTCACTCGTCTGCTCAGTTTTCCATCCACCCCCCCCCCCTTTCTTTCTCTTTCTTTCTCTCTTCTTCCGTTATTCACTAGCAGGTATCTGCAGCAAGCTCTCATTTCACCCCACTACGACACAATCAATACCTGCGCTTTGTGTGTGTTTGTGTTTGTGTGTGTGTGTGTGTGTGTGCACGCGTGTGTGTGCGCGTCTGTGTGCGTCTGTGTGCGTACGTGTTTTACGTAGGCTTCAGTGTGTTTACACAAATGAGCATGCAAGCAGTCATAAGAATTTGCATGCACACTTGAGTCCATATTGCAGTACAGAATATATCAAAAGGAGAGATTGCATTTGCTTACATTAGTTTTGCATTACCATGCACTTCTGGTCAGGTTGGAAATGGTTTCATTCGCCCTTTGAGACACACACTTAGTCTTATGCTCTCAATTTTAATTTTCCATAGTTTAATGGTGTTTATGTTCAGTTCTCATATATACAATTTAAGGATGTGCATGTATTATTTCAGTGCAAAAAACTGCATCTTAACATTATGCAATCCAATTTTTTCACACGAAAAGTGTTGTTTTAAAAAATTATGATTATTATTAGCAATCCAGTTTAAGCAGACAATATCTGCACTAGTGTAGCACTATGACAGGCATATTTAAATGAAGTCATTATCAATCATTTTAGCTCAAACATGCCTCCTTTTAATGCAAATGAGACATGTCAGTTATTTGCCTATTGCACTTAACATCTATTTTGCTTGTGTACTTTTTTATTGATCCTGGCAGCAGTAATTCATCAAATGAAAAGAGTTGAATATGCATACACACAGTTGAACGCACTTGTTTTAAGGTGTCTGTATCGAAATGATGTAGTAAGGCTGTACAGTCCATGATTTGCACTGTTGCCTGATTTGCATAACTCCTGTATGAATCAGCTGTTAAAACAATATTGTTTATTTGTCCAGCATGTGCAAATAAGCAACGTTATCAGCGGGCGCAATTCATTCTTACTGAATCTCACCATGGCACAAGAATAAATATGAGTAAATATGCATATATTCATTCTATATTCATTCTAAACATGCTCACACCAAAGTGTGTGCGCGCGCACACACACACACACACGCACACACACACACACACACACACACACACACACACACAAGTCAGCTTGTATTGATTTGATGTGGCTCCTCCTTGTGTTAAGGAGCAGACATGATCTGAATTTTAAAGAGGTTGCATTACTTCACCCTTTCTCTCTCTAGCTCTTATTCTCTCTCTCGCTCTGTTTCTCTTACACACATGCAGTGTAATGTGGCCTTTGGTGAATCGCAGTTGAAAAGTGGCTCTATTTTGGCTCTTTCTGCGGTTGCTAAGCACAGATCTAATTGCTGGCAAATGTTTCTGGACTCTGTGCTGTAAGTCAAACTGTGTGTGTTTATGTGTGGTTTTGGCATATAAATTAAGCTAATAGGTCTGGATCTCATTCCAGTCCAGCTGCACAGACCTAAACCTGGTGCCTGAACATTGATCAAACCCAGAGATATGTTCACATCACCGCAGTCACTAACTCACTGTAATGCAGCAGCGACGGCTGATCAGCTGCAAGCACTGCAGCAAGAGTGTGTGAGTTTAAGCTTCCTGACTGTCCCACAACTGGTCTATAAAACGTGTCTGCGGATCCTCTAGAAGCATCGATCCGAAGAAAATTCCGAACTGGAAGTGGTTGATGAGTTGTACAGTATGAGCCGTATATGTACTTTAAGGAGCTGTATGAAAGAGATTTTGCTTAATGTTGCCGTTGTTGTGTTGTGTGTGTCAGGATCTCTTCCGATCAAGGCTACTGCAATGCAGATATGCTAATGAACAGATAATGTCATATCATTTGTGTGTGTGCGCTGCGTTGTTCCCTCCTGTGTCTTTCATGAGTGAGATGCATGTGTGTGTGATCTCGTGTTGCAGTGCTTGGTTTCTGGTCAGGCATGAATTGGAGCAGCTTTATATAACACCCTGATCAGAGATTCAAGACCCTGAGCGTCTCCCACAAGCCCCTGCCCATTTGGCTTAATCTAAAGCACGCTTTGATTTCCTGCAGGCTCAAATTTGAGCTGCTAAAGAGAGACAGGCTCTCAGAGGGGAACTCGGTACACACGCATAAAGCCACTGTCATCTACTGTAATAAAATACAAGGAGAGAAACAAGAGGCTTCAAGGTGTGTCTTATGTCGATCATGTCAAGTGTGTGCTTGTTTTTGTGACATATCAGGACACAAATGTGTATAATGACATGGGTATGACATAGGTATTACAAGGAGAGGGTGACTTATGAGGACATTACCCATGTCCCCACTTTTCAAAAGGCTTATAAATCATACAGAATGAATTTTTGTGAGAAAGTAAAAGTGTGCACAGTTTCCTGCGTGATGGGTAGGTTTAGGGGTAGGAGTAGTGTAGGGGGATAGAAAATATGGTTTGTACAGTATAAAAACCATTACGCCTATAGAATGTCCCCACAGTTCACAAAAACGAACGTTGTTGTTGTGTGTGTGTGTGTGTGTGTGTGTGTGTGTGTGTCAGGTCAGACCCATGTGAATTGTAAAAGCTGAGATCACCTACTTTGTGGGGACGACGAGCCAATGGTTTGTATGAGGAAACTGCTTGATAAACATGCATAATGTCGTAAAGTAATATAAAAATGCATACGTGTTAGTTTGAAAGTTAGATTTCAGGTTAGAGGAGAAAATAAATAAATAAATATTTAAATAAATAAATATGTTCAGTATTATAAAAGTTATTAAGTTCATTATTAAAATTATTAAATCATTTATTACCAAAACATTTATCTTTACCTACATGGCATTTGAACAACCTAAAGATAAAGGTGCTAAGTAAAGGTATCACAAAAAATTACTAAAAATAATGTTACTGACTCTGAGTCAGTGAGTTCATTCAGTGAATGATTCGTCAGATTGATTCAGACCAGTAAATTGTTTGCAAATCTTATTGATTGATTTGTTGTAGAATGATCGGTTGATTATTTTAAAGTGTACTTTGTGAATTCCCAGGTGAAAAAAGTACACTTCCATAATGTAAGTAAAGTGCTGTATTTTTGTGTACTTAATATACTAGAAATTCTTCTTTAGTACTTCTTAAGATAATTTTAAGAGTGTATTCAACTGTGCTATTTTGAGACACCATGAATATGAACTAAAATGCGCTTTTAACATACTATCTCTGTATTTTTAAAAAAAATATTTAGTTACCACTTGTAGTACACTTGAACCCATCGGTGTACTACAAGTGGTAACTAAATACATTAGTAGCGTGAAGTTCAGATCATTTTACTGACTCAGATCTCAGATCAGCAAAATGAACAAATCTTTTTTTTTCATTCATTTCAGCAGAATATAATTAAAATGTTACATGTTAAATTCCCCAATACATACTACTTGCATGAACGTTGATCAACATTTGGAATAAAAAAATAAACTATTGGCTAATGCAGCCATGAAGGCCAAATTTTGAATAAGAAATCATGAATTAATTGCTTAGCAGGGTCTTCAGGCTATGCAGCCTGTTAGTTCACCTCACCTCCCGATCCGAGTCGTTCTTTCTTTTGTCACCTCACATTTATCACGTCTGTTCCCCGGAAAGATTAGTTCACCTCTCGTGTCTTCGGGTTTAAGTCATTAGTTCCGTCGTAAGTATCTGATCTGGGCCGTGACAGCCCCATATGCAATGCATGTAGTACCGGAAACAGAAATGATTAGTTCACCTCTCGAGTCTTCGGGTTCAAGTCGTTAGCCTATAGTTTATTTTTTTATTCGAAATTGTGATCAACGTTTGCACAAGTAGTTTGTGTTGGGGAATTTAACATGTAACATTTATATTCTGCTGAAATTAACAAAATGACTTGAAAAACCCTTCGTTCATTTTGCTGAAAGAGATTCAAAGATCCGAGTCAGTAAAATGATCCGGTACATACTGCATAGCCTAGCTAGCCTATGCGGCTGTTACTTGATGAAGGAATAACTTGAACCCGAAGACTCGAGAGGTGTACTGTTTCCAGTACAGAACCTATGGGATGTTGCGCATGTGCAGTAAACACAAAATAAATGTCTCTCTGAGACAACTCGTTGTTCCAGAGTCATATTAAAGATTCGTTAAAATGAATGAATCATTCATGAACGACACATCAATAAAATACATTTTTTAATACATCCACCTGCGTTGGCTCATAAGAGTAACTTGTTCGTGAATCGGCTCACATGAGTCATTCACTTGCGAATTAGACTACGCTCCTTGCGCTGTGTGTTTGTGTTTGCTTGCGGAACAAAAGAAAGATGTGATTTCTCGTCATTGTTTCACAATATGCAGTCTATTTATATGCATTCTTTTTTTGCTTCAAACTTACATTCTCAACTCAGGTATGTAATTTATTTTGCTGTCACGCTGAAGGTTCTGCAACAGCAGTTGATTTGTTCCGCCACCGAAAAGCAGTGTGGGCAACACTGCTTGTGAAAGGTGTAGATGATCTGCCAGTGTGTTTAGCAGGTGTTTTTTTTTTTTTTTTTTTTTGTGTCACATGGCCACAGTTTGTCTCATTGAAGAGCTTAAACCGTTAACATGTTTTCACTGAGTTCTGATGCATTGACTGCTTGTGAATGTGTTGTGTTGATTCTTTTGAATGATAAAAACTTCTGCAGCTACACTGTAAAAAATTACCGTGATTTTAACAGTAAAAGACTGTAAAAATGCTGCGGTGAAAAACTGTCAATTGGTTTACAGAAAGTTTCCGTACTATATACGGTGAATAATTGTAATAGATCTAACGGTACATTTAATGTAATTTTACAGTAAAATACCGTTAAATTCACAGTTTTTGGAAGTGAAAAATAACAATTCATTGTAAAATTTACAGTGAAAAACCGTAAATTGACATTCCCACAATTCCCTGCGTGACACTTCACATTTGATATATTTTTGTTGAAATAACTCTGTTTCTTCTTAGTTTTTCTCATTTTTTTTTTCTAATCAGTTATGTACATTAGGGTTTTATGTTACATCTAATGTTGTTAAATTAATGTTTATTGCATTTTTTAAATTTCATGCATGTTACCATGATGGTGTTTAGTGTTTGTGTGAATGACACTGTGTGCACCTTCTATATATTAGTATTGTCCTCAGCTTGTGGAAAAGCTGCTTGTGATGAACTTTGATTCATCATGTGACTCTTATCACCGCTGTGTTTGGTGACTGTCAGTGTATTATAAAGGTACAAAACAGATATTAGTACTTCATTAGGTTGGTAAATTAACATTATATCAGTTAATGAAATACGTTATTTTACCGTAAATTTAACAGATTTTTTTTTACGGTGCTACTGTATTTTTTACGGTAAAGTTCTGGCAACTACAGCTGCTGTTTTTTTACCGTAAATTTTACTGGGATTTTTTTACAGTGTATTCACAGAGTTCGGGAACACTTCTAATTAACATCTCGTCTACACCACACACACTTAAAAATATCATTTTGTTTTCTGTCAGATACTGTTATTTAGGTGATACATGATTTGAAATGAGAGAGGGAGAAATTAAGGAAGTAATGAATTTATTACAGATGACAGATGTCAAAAACAATTGACAAGAACAAAATGTACCATACAAAGAATAAATAGGAAAACATCCCCACGCGCATGGCACGCACAGATACTAAAAAGGCATGCGCTGTCATTTTAAAACCTTTATGTGCTTGTAAAAGCAGTTCTATGACTTATTGATGTAGCGTTAGCACACTGACATAACCTCAGCTGAACTTAACCTACATTCAGATGAGCAGTGAAGAGGGTCATTCCCACACACATATAGCTTACTGCACCTCACAGTGTGGATCTGGAAACAATCTAACACTGTCTCTGTGACAACCAGTGGGATGGAGGGAACATTAAATTGTCTATGAGAGGCAAGAGATGGAGAAAGACAGAAATATAGTTACTCAAAGCAGCATTTGATAACACTTCTGTCTTTCTTGACCCATTCCCTTATGCCTTTTCTTCATTAGCTGCATTTACATGGACCCTGATAATCCTTTTGTAATCAGAATAGTAGCACAGCCGGAATAAAAAAGTCACGTGTAACCATGTCTATCAGAATGAATTGGACAAATCTGACTGAAATTTAATTTGGATTGTAAGGGGTGATTGAAAACCGAAACTGGAAAGTTCTGCGCATGCGCAATGATGTAGGAATTGCATAATGATGTATAACGCATGGAACGAGCTGTTAAATATAGTGTCATAAATGACTGTCATTCCAAAATTCTCATTCCACTTGAAGTCTGTGAAGTCTTTGCTTCGGACTCTCATCCACAGACGTCTTGTTTTCGGGCCTTTTTACTGCTTGATGAATATAAGCAGCACAGCACAAAGCTTCATTGTGCTCGGCGTCTCATAATCAGGACCCGAAATAGATAAATATTGTCTACTTTTTAAAACAAAGAAAAGAAGCGATGGCAGGATGATGGCTAATATGCGCCAACAGCAGTAAACTCTTGTGCAGTTTGCACAATCCGAGATTAAATCCGATTTTGTGACATATACAGTAAACACGCACATCAACCCAATCACTTTATTTAGTGTTCATGTAAACACTATGTTTGGATTCATCAATCAGAATGACTTCATTCTGATTGAAACAAAGTGTCCATGTAAATGTAGCTACTGTCTGTCTTTCTTGCTGTAGCACCTGAAGATTGAAGATTGTTGAAAGTGACTGTGCATTTTTTACTCTCTAGTAAAAGAAAGTAGTAAAATATTTTTGAGAGCTGTATCAGTCTAATGATTGAAACACAGTAATGTCATCCAAACATCATCCTAGCTTTAAACCCAAATTAAATTGAAATTCACAACCCATTTTACCTCCATAATGTGACTTATTTTAGATTGAAATGTGATGAAATGAGAGAAGAAAAAAAAGTAGGCCAAGAGAGTCGATTTTGATTTCATGTTGACTTTAATTGTGACATTAGGCCAATGTGACATGGTTGGTTGTGTAGATTTTCTGGTTGTAATGTTCTCCGCTGGAGAAAGGTCATTCAAACATAGCAGCAAGTGGTCTGAGTCTGTGCGTGAAAGAGTTTGTTTTTGGTTCTGATGACGATGCTGTTAGCTTGGAGGTAGAGGTTTTTATTCAACATTCCCTCTAAGCATGCTGGTCCGGATGTTGCTTCTGCTGGGGGAAAAATTCAGGAGGCCCAAAAAATCTGAGAAAAAAACCTTAAGATTTCTTGAGTCAGAGCTAAATTAATGGCTGTTTCAGCTGGAGTCCAACTGCACGTTCATTGATTTTATTTAACTTTTTCCCCGCCAGCGTTTTTTTTTTTTTTTTTTTTAAATAAAGTTTCTAGTCAGCTCCAGCTGTTTTTTGTTTTTTGTTTTTTGTTCACTTTCAGAAAACTTTCATGGCCCCCAGAATATTTTGTTGTATGAATATTTGAACATACAATCAAAAGAAAGAACAGAGCATCTGCTTTAAAACAAACAAACAAAAAAAACATTTTATTCAAGCTTCATGCATTCTCTTTTTATCAACACTTGGATGTGGGATAGTTTCACAAAAAAACAAACAAACAAAAAAAAAAGACATTTTTAACAAAAAGCTACGCAAAACGCTTTTTTTATTTTTTTTGTCAAAGACTATGTTCAGATCGGATTCAGAATGATAATCGAAACACATAAACAGAGTAGATTGAGTCCATCAACACCCCCAGAGCTTGCATAATCCTATACCTCTTGTGGGGGGTCAACATTTCATTCAGTAACGTTTGGTAGATTTGATTTATATGCTGTTGAATGTTTGATCAATTACATATGCATAAGCAATGCTTCTATCGCTTGTTTCTGCTGCTGCTTTGCTTGTTTTTGGATCTGGAGATTCTGTACTCTTTCAGAAGATACGTAATAGCGCCCCCTACGGCATGACAGTGAAAACACAGATTGTATTGTAAAGGAAAATTCCGTCAATACCAGGGAAGCGTCATCATAAATAATGGAAAATTCCGTCAATGGCGGGGAAAGAATTAATATCATAAATCTTGCGTCCATAAATATGCAGCTCTGACTGATTCACAAGATGACTGCATCCTAGCAGAGATTTTAAGTTCAGAGCGGAACATACACAAGCCCACAGATGCCAAGCAATATTGTTTTTGTCTTGTTTTTTTGTTTTTTTTCAACAAAAAAAAAAATATTTTTATTAAAAAAATGGCTATAGAAAAATTTATTTATTATTATTTATATATTAAAAAATTTATTTAATGATAATAATGACTAATGATATTTAATTAAAAATTTTTATAGGGCTGGCACTTTTTGTGATGATTGTTTAATGCTTTCATCTTTGAATTATCTTAATTTGTCAGCTTTTCTTCACAAATATTGATTATGTGATACATTTTCTTAAATAAATGAGCAAATAAATTTGCTTATCAAATAAATAAGCATATCGTAGTTTTATTTCATGTATTTTTTAAATATATTTTCATATTAATTCTTTTTAATAAATATTTATTTATTTGAAATTTTCATATGCACACACACACACACACACACACACACGCACATATGATTAAAGTAGTTTAAAAATCTTTATTTCTACTTTAAATTAATGCACAGCAAGTACAAAAATTACATGGGATATTGATTTTATCTGTGTTTATGAGATTTACAGACAGTCAGACTTGATGAGGCTGCTCTCTCTCTCTCTCTCTCTCTCTCTTGCGTCATCCTCTTATTCTGACTGTCTGCCTGTGCATGACTGCATGCCGTTTATCTTTCTTTCTTTCTTTTTCTCTTGGCCTGTCTTTACCTCACTCTTTTCTTCCTCTCCTCCTTTTTCTTTCTCCTTCCCTCTCTCCAGCAAAACAATAAAAGTCAGGATAATTGATGACGAAGAATACGAGAAGAACAAGAGCTTCTTCCTGGAGATCGGAGACCCTCAGCTCGTAGAGACCAATGAGAAGAGAGGTGGGGGCGTGGCCTGAGCCTGCAGAGGAAACCACACATACAACACATGCACACACACACACACACACACTGAACACCAGTCCTCTGGATCATCATCGGGATCAACTACAGGCCAAACTACACCCTCAACAGCCCTGTGGCGCAGTCCCCTTGTGTGCTTGTTTGCGCGTGTGTTTGTGTGTGTGTGTGTGTACATCATGCATGCATTATTCCAACCCCCCTCCTGTTGTCTTGTTTCTGCAGGAAGACGATAACAGTCAGGGTTCTCAATCGAGAGGAATACGATAAGCAATGCAGCTTTTGCATAGAGCTACAGACGCCACTTTGGAGAAGGAGAGGATGGACAGTATACAGAGGTTTCTCTCCCTCTCACAGTGTCTCCTTCGCTTTTTACTCTTCTCTCTCTCTCTGGGCAGAGTCTCACCCTCTCTGTCTCTCTCTCCTGGTGTCTGTGTGCTGTCTTACTAATCTAATGACATTTCTTTGCTTTCGCTGATTACACAACTACTCGCACGATAACGCATACATTACATGTACTTTAAAGGGGCCGTATAATGCTTGTTTTAATGGTAGTTAAAGATTATTGCTCCAAAAATCATAATTAAGACACAGTTTTCAACAGTCGTAATGTAGCTGCGAATCGGTCCTGATGAGTCCAATGTTTTGATAGAATTCCTCCATATTTTACTCTTGTCTTTAGTTTTATACCAGTTAAGTAGAAGCAAGAGTATCTGTTATAGAAGGCAGTGTTAATGTTTAAATGTGGGGGGTCATATACATATTAACATCATAATTTGCACATGAAGTATACACAACTGCTCAAAAGTTTGGGATCAGTAAGATTTTTTTAATGTTTTTGAAAGAAGTCTCTTATGCTCACTAAGGCTGCATTTATTTGGTCAAAAATACAGTAAAACCGTAATATTGTGAAATATTATTATAGTTAAAAATATTTGTTTTTTATTTTAATATATTTGAAAATGTAATATATTCCTGGGATGGCAAAGCTGAATTTTCAGCATCATTACTCCAGTCTTTAGTGTCACATGATCCTTTAGAAATCACTCTAATATGCTGATTTAGTGCTCAAGAAACATTCCTTATTATTAGTGTTGAACACAGTTATAATGCTTAATATTTTTGTTTTAAACTGATTTGTTTTTCTTTTCAGGATTATTTAATAATTAGAAGTTCAAAAGAACAGTGTTTATTTGAAATATGAATCTTTTGTAACATTATATATGTATTTACTGTCACTTTTGATCAATTTAAAGGGTTAGCTCAATCAAAAATGAAAATTCTGTCATTAATTACTCACCCTCATGTCCAAGACCTTCGTTCATCTTTGGAACACAAATTAAGATATTTTTGATAAAATCCGATGGCTCAGTGAGGCCTCCATTGACAGCAAAATAATTAACACTTTCAGATGCCCAGAAAGCTACTAAAGACATATTTAAAACAGTTCATGTGACTACAGTGGTTCAACCTTAATGTTATGAAGTGACTAGAATACTTTTTGTGCACCAAAAAAAACTAAATAACAACTTTATTCAACAATATCTAGTGATGGGCGATTTCGAAACACCACTTCATGAAGCTTCGAAGTAGAGCTTAGATTCTCTGCCCGAGCCCGTCCTCGGGCCGGGTCGGGCCGGGCCCTTGATAAAGCACGTCACGTGTCATGCGCAGCGTCTCGTCCACTGGCACTCGCAGTCTCGCACGCGTGACGCATCACACCTGCTGTGCGTGCTGTACTATTCAGTAGCTTAAAGCCTCATTTACACTGCACGCGTGTGCGGCACGTTACGGCTGCGACGCGGCTACCGGAGCTGATTCGCGGCTACTCTAGTCAATGCTCGTGTTTACACCAGCCGCGCCGCAGTGCGTTTGAGAAGCGTCCCAGAAGGGGCTCACTGCGCCGCTTCGCTAAAGATAGGCGCCTCGCCTATTTTTGACGCGCAGCACAAATACAAAATAAAGTCAAAATAATCCTGTAAACTCCTGCTGATATTTCACATCACTACAATGACAGAAACTGAAGACAAGAGATTCGAAGTTGAAAAACTTGAAATTTCTTTGTTTTTGTTGTCCATAACTGGAATTTTAAGTGTGTTAACTTCATCTGTATGGCTACAGCAAAATGAAGTATGGCATAGCAATAAACACAATCAAACCGGACAAAATATAACCATTTAGCCATTAAAAACATGAAAAATTTAACGAAAACAATGTTGGCCAGGCAAATCTAGTGGTCTCGCGAGTCCAGCCGCTTCGCTTCTGAAATGCTTCTGGTGTGAGTTGACACCGCTCAGAGGACGGAACAAAACCTTGTCGGAGCCATACGAACAGTGTAAACGAGGCTTAAGTACAACATGGAGCTTGAAGAAGCAAAGAAAAAAATTAAAACAAGAGAATTAACTTTGAGCAAGTCTGGAGGAAAATCGGAGGTATGGAAACATTTTAAACTAGTTTTAATAAACAAACAACGCAGTTTACATGCTTCTTCCTTGTCGTATTATTCGTTAAGATAATAATTAATAAATGCACGCACAATTATGAACTTGATAAATGTTACAGATATGTTTACTATGCACAAACAAATGCTTTTCAACTTACATGTGCAAAATTCAGAATTAAATGAATGTGCTGCAATTTGTACAAAAAGAGAGTCTGTAGTCTACGTGTTTTAGCCATTAAATAAGCACATTTAGTTTCAAGTTTGTTAAGTTTTGTTTTGAAGAAAGATTTTCTTTAAAGTGAATTTCGTTTAGTATAAATTGTATCTTAATTTTAATACATTTTTCATCATCCAATTACCTGGATTTAATACATAAAAAGCAATATAGCAGACAATGTAATTATGACATGGAGGCGCCGGCGCGCCGCGGTCACACACCTTTTGAAACTGGTAACACACGCTGTCACCGAATTTACAAATGCACATCTTGCTTGTTGCTCACACACATATTATGTTGAAATAACAATATGTTGAAGTAACATTATTAATAATAATTAATCTTTAAGAATATTTGATTGAATGCTGAATGTTGAGCTTGTTCAATTTAATAAAATTAAAACTTTAATTATGATAATTAAAATAATTTAATATTTAATATTGAGTGGCCAATTTTTCCTCATTTATTAATAGTATTTATATAATTTATATAACTGCGCAGCTCCCCCCTGTAGCCTAAATGATCTAGCACAGCAGCACCTGCGTTAAAAAAATAAATAAATCTGGCGCCGGCCCTGGTTATAACGGCCCGAATATTAAAAATGGTCGGGTTTAAATCGGGCTCGGGCTCATAATTACAGTGGACGTGTCGGGCCGGGCCGGGCTCGGACACAACGTGCTCGGGCTCGGGTAGGGTCGGGCTTGATTTGTTGGGCCCGATCTAAGCTCTACTTCGAAGGTTTACAAATCTTTTGTTTCAAATCAGTTGTTCAGAGCGTGTATCAAACAGCCAAAGTCACATGATTTTAGTAAACAAGGCTTCATTACGTCATAAGTGTTTCGAAACGTTTCGAAATTTCAATGGTTCACATGACTTTAGCAGTTTGATACACGCACAACAAAAGATTCGTAAAGCTTCGAAGCTTCATGAAGCAGTGTTTTGAAATCGCTCATCAGAAGATATTGTTGAATAAAGTCTGTATTTTGTTTTTATGGTGCACAAAAAGTATTCTCGTCACTTCATAACATTGAGGTTGAAACACTGTAGTCACATGAACTGTTTTAAATATGTCTTTAGTAGCTTTCTGGGCATTGAAAGTGTTAATTATCTTGCTGTCACTGAGCCATCGGATTACATCAAAAATATCTTAATTTGTGTTCTGAAGATGAACAAAGTTCTTACGGGTGTGGAATGACATGAGGGTGAGTAATTAATGACAGAATTTTCATTTTTGGGTGAACTAACCCTTTAATGCATGTTGAATAAAAGTATTAATTTCTTTTTTAAAAAATGTATTGACCCCAAACTTTTGAATGGTAGTGTATGGTCTTTGTGGAACTCTGAAGCTTGGGGTGTTTATATAATACACAAAACCCTTATGTAAAAAGATCAAGGGAAATTCAAATTTTAATGATATGGCCCTTTAATTTATAGTGATAATCATGTCTTATTCAATCTTTGTGTAGTTTACCATATAGGGTGTGTTCCTGTTCAGGATACATGCAGGTTCAGAAAGAAAGCTTCAAAGCGAATTGTTTCATTTAGTTTCCTCGCAATAATCTCATAACAAGACACAAAGGAAATGTCAAAACACACCAGCAAATGAGTTCAGATACTGGCTGTAAATCATGAGGAGAGATTAGGGGATCTCAGAAAGACTCAGAGCTCAAGATTGTGAGCTGTCTTCAAAGCCAAGGTTGTTAGAGTGTGTTTCATCTCACATTTAGATAAACATTTATTTTCCAGGAAGCAGAACAGTTTGGTTTCCCAGCACTTCAGTGTTTTGATGTGCATCAAATGTTTTTGTCATATTTATTTACTTTTTGATATTTCTTTGGATTTGATTAATGCTTTATTTTACCATAATTGATACAAGATATAATAAAAAGAGATCCAAATATCAAAACATGGAAAAATAGGAGATTAAGAGGAACATCAGGTAGAGTTCAATCAAATGCAGCTGGATTTGGTAATGCATTTTTGATGCATTACCAGCCATATGAGTGATTAACAAGAAAATTGATTAAGGCACTCAGATGAGTGGTGAAACGTTTTCAAAATAATTAATAATCAAGTCCATTTGCTTTTGATTAGCTTTGCTTGTTGAGAGTACTATAGATGATTCAAAACCTTCATAGACAAGAGAAAAGAGATTGTTTGTTTATTATGAAACAAAGAAGAAAAGAAGAGACACTAGAAAAATAAAGGACAGCAGAAGAGATGGTTGGATGAGAATGAAAGGAACGGATGGTTGGATGGTGTGTGTGTGTGTGTGTGCGCACGTGCATGCATGTAAGATGTGCAGCACCAAGCTGCAGACAGAAAATGATAGCTCTGTTTTCAAGGACATAACAAGAGAGAGAACCTCTCCAATTAAATCAATATCAAATTACATGACATGCGCTCTCCATCTTAATGTTGAAAAAAAAATGTAGCATCTCATTCAGTTACTAAAGCTAATCACAATACCATAATGTGACCAATTTAGTTTAATTTGGAATTTTTTTTTAATTATTTTTTTTTCTTCACTTCTAAGACGTGCCACAAAGACTGTCAGTCTTTTCATTTACTCGCTATCCATCTTTAAGCTTTTTTCTGTGGTTCTGTCACACAGTAAGTGTATTAATGTATTAATTTTACACACTTACAAGAAATTACTAAGGGTGTAACGACGCCCTCATGTCACGATTCGATACATGTCGCGATGCTGAACTCACGATACAATATTATTGCGCTACTCCAAGGCATATGGTAAAAGGATAACAAAAAATGTACTTTTGATTAAAATGCTAAATTTGGTATTACATTGGGAGTGGAAATGAATAGGTTTGGACTTGGTGCTGGTAGCCCAATGCACAGGACAATGGTGACACCAAAATAAAAATCTGGTGTCTTCATGATTCTGAAGCTGAAAATACAGAATTATTTTAGATGAATATGTTTGCACTCTGTCATTGACTAGATATATTTAAAATAATGCAAGCCACTTTTTACTGGTAACATAAGACATTTGGCATTTTCAGGACCCACAAATATTCCCTCATTGCATTATTATACATTATGTTCAACGTTATATATAGTAGTTTAATGTAGTACTGACACTAAAACTCTGTAAACCTGGATTTTTTTCATTTTTATTTTGGGTGAACTATACACTACACATATTGACACTATCCATGATACATATTGTTGCATTTTTATATTGCGATATATTGTGACACGATATACTGTTACACCCCTGGAAATTACATAATTATTATTTTTTAATTTATTGAATACATATTATTATTTGATTGATTGAAATATAAACAATAAATTAATACCAGTTTATAATAATATCTACATTTTTTATATTAAATTTTTTTTTCATAGGAAATTACGTTCCCTAGCCTCTGTTTTGTTTGACAACATTTCGAACGTCAACAGGAAGTTACTCCACCCAGGATCGCTTAGAGCACCTTTAATTAATTGTTTAAACAGGTCTATTACAATTTGTCCAATCAGTTCTTGTTTTAGATTAAAGACTGGTACATGCTAAAACCATGAAGAATTCTGAGGAGTTGGTGAAATAACATATAAGACTAAACACAGTGTTTGTGGATAAAATGATCTGCAGTTCATAAGGACAGAGACAGAAAGAGATGCTGATGTGTGTATTTTGTTATCTCACAAATCAACAGGCAGAAAAGTGTGGAAAACCAAGTAATTCACAAAAAAGGAGAACTTGCCATCTGAGAATAAAGATGAACAGATTACTCTGCAGCAGATGAACATAAAATATCAAGACAGAGTGAGAGAGAGGCTGTTTAGGCTACAGGAACGAGTTGCTCTGCCATTAATCTGACAGTGAATCTTATGCAGGAATCCTCCACTAATGCCTCAGGGTTCATTTGTGGCTTGAGATTTATTCGTTCCATTAGATATTTCATTCGTTTATGCTGCCATTTCTGCCTATGAGGCTCATGTTTGTTTTGAGC
Organism: Megalobrama amblycephala; assembly: GCF_018812025.1. Taxonomy (NCBI): domain Eukaryota; kingdom Metazoa; phylum Chordata; class Actinopteri; order Cypriniformes; family Xenocyprididae; genus Megalobrama; species Megalobrama amblycephala. The sequence goes on from NC_063048.1 coordinate 20,638,422, forward strand.
TTGGGAATTTAGTCATCATAGCATTGTTTTATGACCATTGCTGTTGTTGGTGTAGCGGTATTGCCAGCTGAGCTTATGAACTGAAAAGAAATATGAAATAAATGAGACAGAAAGAGAAATTGAAAGAGAGAATATATGTGATGGGACTAAATTACAATTCCACTGGAATCAGCATGTTGCTGCCCAAAGGATTGTCATTTTCTCCTTTCCCTGCCCTTTCCTTTTGTCTATTAACATCATGTCTATAACGTTACTTAATTAATTTATTTTTCAAATCTCACCGTACCTCTGTGTCTTTAGGTCTGCATCTGCTTCTTTGACCTTCTCATTTCATTGTGTGTGAGTGTGGGTGATTGATTGGGCTAAACCCAGTCACATGATCAGGGGTTGCTTATGTCACACACTTGCTTACCCAGAATCCCATTGGGACCATAGAAGTTTCATCACTGAAACAAATGTAGGAAAAATCCTGCCCCTGACATATTTCTCATATATACAGGGTCACGGTGGTCTGTAAGTGTTCTGTTACAAAAGTATGCTTTATGAAACGGACCCAGTTTTCTAAATTTACCAACGAAGATTTGAGATTTTGACCTTTTAAAGGATTTTCCCCCACAGAGCCGAATTCTTGTGTTCACTGTAGCATTTTGACAAAAACTATATTTACACAATCCAGTTTGTTCACAGAAACCTATTGATCCACAAACACACTCTGGATGATTATATGAAATATAAGGTAGTTGGTTTGGTGGGTTTGTTTTCTACACTCTGACTGGTGCTTTTGTTTTCAGAGGAGGAGAAAGTGGCGGGGAAGGAAGAGGAGGAGCCTCTGACAGGTGAAGATGACGAGGAACGACGCATCGCTGAGATGGGGAAGCCAATGCTCGGAGATCACCCCAAACTGGAGGTTATCATCGAGGAATCTTATGAATTTAAGGTGTGTTATTTTAGCTACATATATCCCATTCTTCACCCAAAAATGACAATCCTGTATGACTTTTGTCTTTTGTGAAACACAAAAGAAGATAATTGAAGAATGTTTCAGTGTTTATTTGTCGATACAATGAAATTCGGGAGTGTCCTATATTTTTGGACCCCACTGACTTTCATTGTTTGGACCAAACAAATTTAATCAAATTATCCTCTGTTGTGTTCTGCTGAAGAAAGTAAGTCATAAAGGTGTGTAACAACATGAGGTTGAGTAAATGACAACAAAATGTTCATTTTTGCATAAACTTTTCATTTACATTCATACAGTATACTGGCATAAATTGATCAATAGCCAATTATCATAAGAAATATACAAAACAGAACTCCCATTCTTTACTGCAGTGGCTTTTTATTATGATTTGTGGATGATTTTCATTAACAATAGTTGCTAGTATTTACACTTAATGTAGGGTTACTACATTTAGCACTTACTTTATAGGTCACATACAGTTTGAATCAGAAATTCATCAGACCGCAAGCGTGTAGATGCCTGTTTTTCGGTAGTTTCCTTCGTTCCTTATAGAAACACTCTCATTCTGTCAGGGAAGTTCAAGGATCTTAAATGTTGGCATCTGATCGATCGCCTCCACACACTTCAGGACGATACACATGCACACGCCTGCACTTTAGCCCACACGCACTCGCCGTGCTGAGACGTACACACACTCCGATCCCACACACACTTCACAGCAGGGCAGAGCAGAGAGCAGTCAGAAGCACTCGATGGACCGTGGTCCGCCTCGTCTGAAGTGTGTGTGTGTATGTTTGTTTATTCCTCCACAGGACAGTAATGAAGCGGTCATACATTTACTTTGTGTGCTGTCTCTCTCTCTCTCACTCTTCTCTATAGAACACTGTTGATAAACTGATTAAAAAGACAAACTTGGCTCTTCTGGTCGGCACCAACAGCTGGAGGGACCAGTTCATCGAGGCCATCACAGTCAGCGCTGGTGAGTATCTCGGTTTGTGAGGAGCATTGGGATGTCTGATTTAGTGATTCAATAACATCTTGAACAAATTCTTTTTTTAATCTTTTAAGTGTTGCCAGAAGTGCCTGCAGCAGTTAAATGCCACTGTTTAGCACTTTGTTTTTGATTAGGTTATATCAAGGGTGTCCAATCCTACTCCTGGGGGGCCATCTTCCTGTAGAGTTCGGCTCCAGTCTCAATACACCTGCCTGTTTGTAGTAATCCTTAAGAGCTCGATTAGCTGGTTCAAGTGCGTTTAATTAGGTTTAAAGCTAGGCTCTGCAGGATGGTGGCCCTCCAGAATTAGACATCCAAACATTGCACTGGTACTGTGGTACTGTGTTTTACTTCCAGTGATTCAGTTTCACCTGGTTCAAGAGAGTGAATGTTTTTTTGTTGTTGTTTTTTTTTCCAAATCAGACATCACTATTTGTAATTGTGTGTGACTGAATATATGGCCATGTACAGTACATGTAGGTTCCAAAAAAGTTTTTGTAGCAATGCCATAGAACCATTTTGGATTCCCTAAAGAACCATTCAGTAAACAGTTCTTAAAGCAGAACTAAGTAACTTTTTTTACCTTCATAAATAGTTTTCTAAGTCCTTACGAATGGTTAATTGACTGGTGTAGTGGTGTATTTGAGGTGTGCACTAACCCCCTCTGGCACGTCTACGCCAGAAAACAGCACTTGCAAGTTGAGCTGCACCGACCCAAACAATCTCGCCTCATGTTCACGTTCATGCGAGAGTGACAAAACGCTTTACGGTATTTCAAAAACAATGTATATATTATGACTTTATAAGACAATTTCGAAAATTACCCACCTCCATCGAGTGTACTGTATTTGCAAAACTACTGTGCTGGTGAGCGTTGTAGTCGTCGTAGTCCAGAGCTGCGCTTGGAGTATTTACGACAGTGTGATTCACTGAAGGAAACTGTAGGGGGAGCTTCGCAAATCTTACTGAGTTCCGCTTTAAAAGAAGAGTGTCAAGGTGTACTAATTTAGTGTAAAGAACATTTTAAAGTGCCCCTATTATGCTTTTTCTAATATTACCTTTCATGCAGTGTATAACATGTTATAGTTGTTCAAGGTGCATGACAAATTAAGTTATTGTCTCCTAAAAGAAATAATCGATTCTGAACTGCTGAAACAAGTCGGCAGCAATTCCACCCAGTCTTACTTCCGTTACAAACTTGTCTTAATTTTGGTGCCCTCAAACAACGTCTACTTTGACCTGCCCTCAAACACTGTAGTTGTAGGTGAGGCCTGAAGAGATAAGTTTGTGTTGACGTGTTGAGAAGACACTGTTTTCAGTACTGCGAATCCACTTTGCATGTGCTTCAAAAGGATGAGGACTCGGGCTCGAACTGATACAAAAAGAGCGACGCCATCATATACTGTTCGTATCACAGTGTGTACATGTGCCAAGGAAGATCCGGAGATGAAATTTAGATATGGTAATAGGCAGTGTTGGGGAAAGTTACTTTTAAAAGTAATGCATTACAATATTGTGATACTCCCTAAAAAAAGTAACAGGTTTGCATAAAATTCTGAGATTGCATTTTACTGTTTTTACTCATTTTGAGGAATACTGAATGTTTTTGTGCAAGTGAGATGAGTAAATGCATGTTCACGTTTAGTCTAGAACTACAGTATAGCCATCATGTTTACACAGCGCACACACCTCTGCACTTTATTTCTCTCAACATGGGGACAGGAGAGCTGTTAGTCAATAAATGTGAAAAAAGAAATTTGTGTTACTTATTTGAAAAAGAAACTTAGATATTTTGTTGTAAATTGAAAAAGTAATGCGTTACTTGAAAAAGTAATCTGATTACATAACTCAAGTTACTTGTAATGTGTTACCCCCAACACTGGTAATAGGCATTTTGACACGCACTGTAAGCGGTAGACCAATCACAACAGACTGGGCCAATCAGAGCAGAGTAGGCTCGCGGAAAGGAGCGGTTTTGAGAGATCAAATTCATTATTGAACCATTTGAGACACTGTGAGAAAAGAAATGATGCCGCAGTGTATATTATGAGAAAATTATTTTTTTGGCCTTGGATGCATTTAAACCTTTTGTAGGAGACCAAAACAAATTTGGAAACTTTAACATAATTTTAACATAATTAATCATCCAAAGACCTTTTTAAAAAACCTTTTATTCAGTGGATATTAAAGGTTCTTCATTGAACCACCAATGCCATTAAAGGACCTTTATTTTTAAGAGTGTACATTGTGTGTGCAATGTATCTCTGCTGTAAAGCGCCCCCTGGTGGCCACTGTGCTGCTCAGGAAATTCAGTTTTACAGCCTCACTTCAGTCAGAAACTTATAGCCATGCAAAGGAGTCTCCATTCTCTGTGCAAAGGACAGAAATAAATTAGATAAAGGCGGAGAAAGAGAAAAACTAGAGTTTTTTTTTATTTGTTTTCTCTAAAGTAATTAGCACTCACAGCACGTCCTCAGAGAGACTGATGATCATAGAGGCTACTGCTGCTCTAGCCGTGTGTGTGTGTGTGTGTGTCTGTGTTTGTGTGGATCAGGTGTTGGTGACTTAGTGATTCACACTTGAACACCTCTCAGTGTGCCAATTTGTGCTCTGGGGCAAAGCAAGGTTAAAAGCCTTTGTGTGTGTGTGTGTGTGTGTGTGTTGCTCTGTCTGCTTTCAGAACTGACCTGTAATCACCAGTACAATACTGCTGTCAGACCAAGGCTTTTCATACAGCATTTTGTTGATTCTAAAACAGCTTTTTCTTTAATATATGCAGATGAGTTTAAAGAGATAGTGCTCCAAAAAATGAAAATTCTGTCATTTATTCACTCTTATGTCGTTCTAAACCTGTATCACTTAATTTTGAGAAGATGCAATATCCGATTCAATTATGAATTGTTCTTACAGTGAATCGATTCAGTAGTTCTCTCCTCCGCTACACCTCTCAAATCTCATTCAAATGCACGTTTTCAAATTTGGTGTGTCAAGATGTGTCATGCCAGGTTGTCAATAATGCTAAATGTTCATAGTTCTTGCACGTCTTTAATGAATCACAGTGTGCCAAATTAAAAATGTGCATTTTCAAGTCTTATAAATGAGATTTGGATGCACAAGTCATTTAGATTGTTTATACAATAATTTCATGGTTTTTGTCATTTTTGCACCTTGGCAGCACCATTTACTTTCATACTGGAAAAAAGCAATGTAAACATCCTATCTTACATCAAACTTGCATTAATCGATTCCTAACAGATGTCATTGATGGATGACAAATGGAACACTGTATTATGTTTTATCTAATGCCACTGAGGACAGAACAGAGATTTTTCCATGATTTTTATCAGGACACGCAGACGTACACACGTACAGTACATGTAGGCAAATGCACACAGATAGATACAAAGAAGTGGAAAAAGGTCTGCAGCTAATGGCAGTAAATTGAAGAGTTTAAAGTTTAAAAGCTTTGCTAAATGTCAGACTCTGCAGCACAGCGAGATAATTTATATCCAAAGATAAGGAGAGAGTCAACACAGCGTGAGCACTGAGTGTGTAGGGTTTACTTATCTATAGACTGGGCACACAATTGTCCACAGAATTGTGCTACGTGTGACAACCTTCTATCGGAGAAATTTAGGGATGTCTAATTGAAAAAATTATTCATAAAGATTTTTTCATAATCTTGAAATTATGAAAATCATTTTCATAATTTCAAGATGGGGGGGGGGGGGGTGATGGTTAGAGTCAGTGTTGTTATTGTTAAAAAGAAAAAAGAAAATGATCCCAGATTTACTCACCCTCAAGCCATCCTTGGTGTATATGACCATCTTCTTTCAGATGAACACAATCGGAGATATATTTAAAAATATCCTTAGTCCTCCAAGGTTTATAATGGCAGTGAATGAGGGGCCGCATTTTAAAACAACAACAAAAAAAGCATCCATAATCAAAATAATTAATACGTCTCCAGAGGGTTAATAAAGGCCTTTTGAAGCGAAGGGATGCATTTTTTAAGAAAAATATCCATATTTAAAACTTTATAAATTAAACTAACTAGCTTCCGGCGGACAACCGTACGCATATTGCACAAGTCGATTTGGGCGTAAGAGCAACCTTTGACCTGATGCGATGACGAAGTCGAAGTAGATGTCACCAGTGTTGGGCACATTACTTTAAAAAAGTAATTAGTTATAGTTACTTCTCACAAATAGCAAGGAGTTAGTAATGGAGTTACATCATTATAAAAGTAACTAATTACCAGGGAAAGTAACTATTGCGTTACTTAAAAAAAATTAAAACATGTCAAATAACTTGAATGCCCCCAATATTAAATATAAGTCTAAAAATAAATGATCCGACACTTGACTCATGATCCTGCTCTTGCTCACGACATGAAATTTCTCTGTACTGTACTAGCCTATGTGTTGTTAGCCATTAAAGAAAACATAGTTTCATATTTATGTTTAAATAAGCCTATGTTATGTTTTGAATTCATCTATTTGATTATGAAAAGTGAACAGCAAGTAAGAACACCGATGCGCAATATATCGGGAGACATGGAGTGAGTCAGACATGATTTTGACCACTTCATTAAGTTTTGTTTTGTAGAAAGCCTTTCTTTAAAGTGAATGTAAAAATTGTATCTTAATTTTAATCAATGTTTTATCAACCAATTGCCTGGATTTAATAAATAAGAAGCAACTATAGCAGACAATATAATCATGACATGGAGGCGCCGGCGCGATTACTTGCACGTGAACTGGAGCACGTCTTATAGGCTAAATGAACCGAAACTCAGTGGCTGCTTGCCTCACAGACATGAGAAATATATCTATAGAAAGCTTGAAATGTCAACTTTTAATAGAAATAATTCAAAACGAAAAGAAATAGGCTACGCTGATTATGTGATCCGAATAAATTCGTCCACTATGCAGAGATGATGAGAGTCAGCAATGTCAACTTCATCTTTGCAGCCGACACTGATTCAGAAAACATTACTTCATTAACAAACTATTAAAATGTCTCCTTGCTGTTTTTGTCACATTCATAATCATTACTTTTGCCGGTTCTTTATGGCAAGCTTTATGCGTGCGCTTGAGTGCTATATAGCCTATATTAAACGCTCATTATTATGGTTTATTCTCTCCAGTATTTAATAAATTAAATTAATATAAATGTGATTAGTCAACTAATTGCTTAAATGAACAACTACTAGTCAACTAGAAAAAACTTATTTCACATATTTTCGCAGCATGTCACAAAGGGTATTCTGGTTTGAGCTTGCGCTCCACACGCATGCTCTGACACAGACACACACACACAGAGCCTGCATCATACATTATTATCAGTTTAAAATTATATTTATGTATGACTAACCTGTACTATTTCTTTACAACAAAACGCTTTGCAGGTCTGTCATCTCTAGTCACACACCTACAGTATCATCATCAGTTAGCATGTGTCCCACCCTAACACACACCAGAGATAAAACTTTGCAGGTCCTATAGCTAAGAGAGAGAGACTACTCGGATGAAAACCTCTTCAGTGCTCAATTATAGTAACGTGGCATTTTTTTTGTCAGTAACGGTAAAGGAGTTGTAATGAGAGAAAAAGTAATTTGTTTGATTACTCGTTACTGAAAATAGTATTGCCGTTAGTAACACCGTTTATTTATAACGCCATTATTCCCATCACTGGATGTCGCGAATTAGAAAATTAGAAATTTTAAAGAGAAATGTCAGAGGATTTTGATATAAGAGAAGAGGAGCTTGAGTTTGATGCCCAGCCCTATTTGTTTGAACCGTGAGAGGCGACTAAGTTTACGCTACATCCTGAGTCAACTTGCGCATTATGCGTACGGTCGTCCGCCAGAAGCTAGTTGTTTGAATCTATAAAGATTTAAATATGGATATTTTTCTTACAAAAACGCTTCAAAAGACCTTTATTAACCCACTGGAGCCGGATGGATTACTTTGATTATGGATGGATGTTTTTTTTTGTTTTTTTTGTATTGTTTTAAAACGTGGATATTTTTAAATACATCTCCGATTGTGTTCATCTGAAAGAAGACAGTCATATACACCTAGTATGGCTTGAGGATGATTAAATCATGGGATAATTTTCATTTTTGGGTGAACTATCCCTTTAAGTAAACAATAAAATGTTAGAAATAAAATATTAAACAATTTTGTGTTAAAATTACTAAAAAGAAATTAATAAAATTAAAGCTATATAGAAATATAAAAAAAAAAAAAACGCTAAAAATTATAAAAGCACATAAAATTATTACTTAAACTGAAATTACAATGAAAATGGAAAAAATATATAATTAAAGCTACCATAATAGACAGTAAGACTACAGCATGTCCTCATTTAGGATACAGTCATGTTTTTTTGGTTTTTTAAATGTCATTGTCAATGGCATAGTGCATGTATGCATGTATTACTCTTGCTGAAAGTAATCTGATGCTCTTTTATGAGGCATTTACACACTTCAGACACACTCGTGGACAGCACATAAAGCATCATGTTGACCTTCTCTGTCTTTTTTACACAGACGTATCCATATTTAGACACGTGACAGCAAACATCATCGTGACCTTCAAATCCTCTTGTGCTGTGATGAAACAGTCAAACATACACACATATACACTTGCATAGATCAGCTGATATTTCTTTCTGAATCTTCAAAAGCGACTCAAAATGATTCAGTCTTTTTTGAATGTTTTTGAAATCAAGGTGTTTTTTAATTATTTTTATTTTTTGTTATTCATATAATAAATAAAGTATGAATAGAATAAAGTACATTCGAGTACATTCTGTTTTAGGTAGTGTCCCAGTCTAATTATCTACTTTATCAATAATCCTTTTAATCTCAGTGTGTAATCAGGTTTTTGCCTGTGAATAGAAAGTCTTAGCAAAACAATGAGGAAATCCTCTGCCAAAGACTTGAATCCGTTTGCTCTCAGCCGCTGCTGTGAATAGGCGAGATTTCTGAACATCCTGTAGCATCTAATCACGCTTTAAAGGAACAGCCTCACCTGTCAGAGAGCAGTGTGTGGGCGTGTGTAAGCTGCTCTCTTTACGCTCTCAAGGAAACGTAGCACCAACAGAATATCAAACAGATTAGAACCTCACTGAACACGCACACACACATGCTCTACATATCGAAAAAAGGCTGTGTGTGTGTGACTGAGTGTGAGCGAAGGCTTTATACTGCTGTGACTGCTGATCATTTGAAAGAACACATTTTTTTCTTTCCTGTTATGTTGCTTTTAGGTTTTTCTGTAGATAATTGCTGCTTGGTCTGTGCAAATTCGATTCCTCTTTCAGTGTAAATGAGGGTTCACGCTCAAATGATATAGGATGAGTCATATTTAATTATTTCTCCTTATTGTCTTCCTGCAGGTGAGGATGATGATGATGAAGAATGCGGAGAGGAGAAGCTCCCCTCTTGCTTCGATTACGTCATGCATTTCCTCACCGTTTTCTGGAAAGTTCTCTTCGCCTTTGTCCCTCCCACCGACTACTGGAACGGGTGGGCTTGTTTCGTGGTGTCAATCGTTATGATTGGCCTCCTGACGGCTTTCATCGGAGACCTAGCATCCCACTTCGGCTGCACCATCGGACTCAAAGACTCCGTCACAGCCGTGGTGTTTGTGGCACTGGGCACTTCAGTGCCAGGTGAGAGGAAGAGGGAAGTGGGTGACAGAAAAAAAAGCATATGTACCTCAGATTTTTGTGTTTCAGCCACACGTTTATATTTACATACAGACATTTATCACAGAATGAGGATGTCCAAGCACTCGTGTCATGTGTGCCTGTGTGTGTGTGCATTTGTGTGTGCACGCACACAGGGCTATGATTATGATATATCATATAATTATGCAGAGCAAAGCTCCTTGCTACATTGCACCCCCATATATTACCTTCATCAGTCATGATAACTGTTATTTAAAACAGGAGAAACACACACACACCGCAAGAAGAGATACACAAATGCCAAAATGTTCATGTACAGAAGACACACACACACAGAAAGACGTTAAATAGATTGTGTCTGCTGGAAGTGCGGTGCATGTTCACCATGTTTAGTATTCCAGACACACTGGACTGCTCATAGGGAAAATGCTGAGAGAGCAGAAAGCAAAAGCATTCCCATCTCTCTCTCTCTCTCTCTCTCTCTCTCTCTCTCTCTCTCTCTCTCTCTCACTCATGCTGTTCCTCTCCCTCTTTACCTCACTTACTCCATTTCTTATTCTTTTCATCCTCCATTTCTTTCCCTTTTGCTCTTCTCATCTCACTGCAGAAAATAATTTTCTTACATTTGTGTTTCTTGCTTTCCAGTAAAAGACATCATGGACAATGTCATTCACAGAAAAGGACTTTTTCCTAATCAGTATTTTTTCAAAACATCCTTAAGGGGATAGTTCACCCAGAAATGACAGTTATGTCATAATTTATTCACTATCATGTCTTTCCAATCCTGCAAGAATTTCTTTCTTCTGTGGAACATTACAGAGGATACTTTGAAGAATGTTTTTTGCCCATTCAATGCAACACTGGACTCCATTGACTTTCATTGTACAGAAAAAAAATCAGAAAATCTCTCAGAAGAAAGTCATAAAGGTTTTGAATGACAAAGTAAATGATGGCAGAATTTTCATTTATGGGTGAACAATCCCTTTAACAAAAGGTAAAAATTACTTGAGAAGAAAAAATTTACTTGATTTCAGTCTTTTTTTCTGGCCCCAAATAGCATTGCAATAGAAAAAGAAACGTTAATTAAATATTGATTGAGTAGCACAGTTTGTGTAAAAAGGAATATTGAAGTACTTCAGCAAAGCAAGTACTTCATTTTTATTTCAATCACTTTTATCATTTCATCTATTTTATAATAAATATATAATGTTTTATTCCAGAAACAGATCCATTCATCTGCACTTATGCAAAACAATTTGAAAGTTATAGGTGTATTGACGATAACCATGATATTTAAAAATTTAAATAGGCCTATTGATATCATGTTAATACTAAACATGACAATATCAGGAAAAATAACACTGCTAAATTATTAATAATGCATCAATGATTTTGAAAAAGAAAGAAAATCTAAAAGGAATATCATTGTTTTAAATGCAATAAATCCAATCATAGTCAATAATGTCGGGCATTGTCATTTGAGCTGAACTTGGCCATGCTAGTCATTCATTGTTTCATATATATATATATATATATATATATATATATATATATATATATATATATATATATATATATATATATATATACAGTACAGTACAAAAGTTTTGAACCACTAAGATTTTTAATGTTTTTAAAAGAAGTTTCGTCTGCTCACCAAGGCTACATTTATTTAATTAAAAATACAGTAAAAACAGTAATATTGTGAAATATTATTACAATTTAAAATAACTGTTTTCTATTTGAATATATTTCACAAAGTAATTTATTCCTGTGATGGAAAAGCTGAATTTTCAGCATCGTTACTCCAGTCTTCAGTGTCACATGATCCTTCAGAAATCATTCTAATATGCTGATCTGCTGCTCAAGAAACATTTAATTTGTACAATTGTACAAAATATTTGTGTACAATATTTTTTTTCAGGATTATTTGATGAATAGAAAGTTCAAAAGAACAGTGTTTATCTGAAATCTAATCTTTTGTAACATTATAAATGTCTTTACTGCCACTTTTGATTGATTTAATGCATCCTTGCTGAATAAAAGTATTAATTTCTTTAATTTCTTTTCAAAAAAATTAAAATAAAAATTCTTACTGACTCCAAACTTTTGAACGGTAGTGTATAGAAGCTTTGTATTTCAGATAAATGCTGTTCTTTTGAACTTTCTATTCATCAAGGAATCCTGAAAAAAAAAGTACACAACTGTTTTCAACATTGAAAATAATCATAAATGTTTCTTGAGCAGCAAATCAGCATATTAGAATGATTTCTGAAGGATCATGTGACACTGAAGACTGGAGTAATGATGCTGAAAATTCAGCTTTGATCACAGGAATAAATTACTTTGTCAAATATATTTAAATAGTACACAGTTATTTTAAATTGTAATAATATTTTTTTTTACTGTATTTTTAATTAAATAAATGTAGCCTTGGTGAGCAGACGAAACTTCTTTTAAAAACATAAAAAATCTTAGTGGTTCCAAACTTTTGGACTGTACTGTATATATACCAAAAAAGATAAAACACAAAATGTAAATATTATTATTCAAAGTATATATAAAGTTCTCTCATGAAACACTAGATGACGCAGGCTAATTGGTCCTTTAACTCAATCTGCTCGTAATCCATCGTTATCTATAGGGCACAGCCGATTGGTTCCTGCTGTATCAGTAGCCAATGAGTTTGCATGCTCAAACTTTAAAATACTTTTGGTAGCATTTGCCTTAGCAGTGCAGCGCGCGTTCAGAAACTCCCCACCTTCCCCAGCTCCACCTGTATAGATCTGCTACGGGTAATTCATGTACGCTATATTGTACAGCAGCAGCATGTCTTACTTGCTCACAGCAGCGTGTCATGTATGTATTGGCAGTAGCAAGTCCCGTACTTGCTCTGCAGCAGCAATAAAAGCAGCAGCAGCAGCATAGCAGATCTATTCTGCCAAGACCAAACATGCAACACTGTCATACACATTACCATGCCAAACACTCATGACAGAACTATAGATATCTATAGATATGGCCAAGATAACTGTGTAATGAAAATGACATTAAAGCAGCCTTTTGTCCCAGGGGGCCTTTAGACACATTGTACCCTATCAGCTAAAATCACTTGCTAACAAAAAATCTCTTGCTAACAGGAAACTATATTATCTGTGGGAATATGTCTTTCCCTTAGGGTCAGAGAAAAGTTTGTTTGAGGGACCAAAACTTAGAAAATGTTTTTGGTCAAGTTTGATCAGTGGTTGAAAACAAATTGAATTAATAATTGAAAAAATATTTAAAGCAACATAACATCCTGAATGATCAAATTTGCCCCCTTATTTTTACAGATGGAATATTTTAGGTAATTATTTTTAGAACGCATAAATAAATAAATATTTTTTATTGTGTTTGTTTAGATGATAAAATCACAAAGCCTAGTTCAGGTACCAAAAACTATGTGGTACTTACATTTTTTACTAGTAACAGGTCAAAAAAGCAAGTCAATAGTAAGGTAAATGTAGCAAACTTTAAAACCCGTTCTACTGAAGGGTTTACACCCATATCCATTGATTGTTTTTCTGCTGCTTCTGCACAGTTTGACAAATGCTGCATACTGAATGGGCGGATTGAGCAGTTAGCAAAGCATCAGTCTGTAATGAGAGATGAAAGCCAGTAGTACTATGAAAACAACTGAACTTCCAATTATCCAAGCTCGTGGCCAGAAACCAGGCGAAGGACATGTACGCTCACTGATAAGGCAGCGTTCGCCAATGCTTTTGAACAGGAAACAAAGCCTTTTGATTCAGCGTATAGTTAGAGTATCTTGAATTAATAATTTGCTCGATGAATTTAAAATGAAAATGGGCTTGATGACTGGCGTGCATCCTCTGAATGCAGTCTCGCTAATGTGTGGTGATGTGAAAGGTTAATTATAGTGATTTTTCTCTCTCTTAATTAAATATTATTTAGTCCACTTTGAATTTCCCAGCACAGCCATACATGAGCCACAGGGACATTTATAGTCAATAAAGTACTCATTTAAACTATATGTGTGGTCGTTCTGCATGAGTTTGTGTTCGTATGCAAACGTAAGCAGTATGAGGTTTATAACACTTTCAAAATCTGGAACGCTGATCCATTTAACTGCTCCCAAGCGTCTTTCTGGGATGAAGCTATTCATTGCCATGACACCCACATTAGCGGCAGTTGTCGTCCGCACGCTGCCAGGCTCTTTGGCAGGACTTTACACCAGACTGGGTGTTAGCTGAGCCTTAACTGAGAATTTCCTTGGTAATGCCATGGAAACGGCTCCATCCATGCTGTTGTTTACAACAACATAACAAGACAGTAATGAATAACGAGCAGGAAAATGTTATTTCAGAGTTAAATGCTTTACAGTAAAACCCAGCTTTGACTTTAAAATTCTGTCTTGAGATGCCGTCGCGTCAATTTTGGACTTTTAAGCTCTTAAATGACTGATTTTGTTCTCAGAAACTTTGTCAGATTTCCACAGAGAGTTTCTAACCTTCACTTTTAGAGAGATGTTGAGTGCTGCAGTCATGTCATGCTGGAATTACCGTAATTACGAGATGACAACTTTGAGCTGTTCGCATCCTTGGGCTCAGAAATGATTCGCTTCTGTTGGAACGCTCGTTGTTGGTTACAGCAAAATGCTTCATCACGACAATTCTTTGCTGAATAGAAAGTTGAAACAACATTTATTTGAAATAGAAATCATTTGTAACATTATAAATGTCTTTGCTTGATCCTGTTATGTGTGTGTGTGAATATTAGAGCATGTATCCGCAGGATAGCGAGACCTTTAAATGAGGAAGATGGCTCTTTGTGACCACAGACAGCAAAGAGTAATATCAACATATCCAGAGCAGTTCATCAGGGTTATGTGTTATGGACTACATTAGCATAACAAAAGAGAGAGATGAAAATTAAAAGACACAGGGAGGAAGAAAGAGTTTGAAAGGGGATTTATGTGCATTTAGGGTTCTTCAGAGGCCTTCCCAGACAGAACGCACAATCAGCAGCCTCATGGTTTCTCAGCTGTCTGCAGTAGATCACCCTGTTAGCATGCAGCTGTCTCTGAGCAAGAGAGAAACCACACTGTTTAAATAGCAGACAGCCCACTGATTTCAACTCAAATCAGAGGTTAACCAGGCTGTTATTACAAAATTACATCCTCACCAAAAAAGGAGAGATGAGTGAGAGAGAATGTATGCTTGTGCATATGCTTGTTTGTTCTTTGCAGAAAAAAAAACAACTTTTTTTTATAAATGTATTTTGTCTAAACAAGATATACAGTACTTGAAGTAGATTTTTTTTAAATTACTCATTCAAAGATTACTTGTCTTGAATCTAGTTTTATTTTTTGTTCTTTTAGGCATAAACCTAATTCTCATTAGATTTACTGTTTACTTAGCTTTACTTTTGGGACAAAATAAATTAACTAAATCTTACAAAACCAAGTAAAGTAAATAAATATATTTGTATTTTTTTATTATGATTATACACTAAAGTTTTAGATCGGTACAATTTATTAATGTTTTAAAAAAGCTGCATCTATTTCATCCAAAATACAGCAAAAACAGTAATATTGTGAAATAATTTTACAATGTAAAATAACTGTTTTCAATTTAAATATATATTAAAATGTAATTTATTCCTGTGATGGCAAAGCTGAATTTTCAACATCATTACTTCAGTCTTCAGTGTCACACGAACACGATTCTTCAGAAATGATTCTAAAATGTTGATTTGCTGCTCAAGAAACATTTCTTATTATTATCAATGTTGAAAACAGTTGTGTACATTTTTTTTCAGAATTCTTTGATGAATAGAAAGTTCAAACGAATTTATCTGAAATAGAAAGCTTTTATAATATTATACACTAACATTCAAAGGTTTATGGTCAATAACATTTTTCTTTTTGGGGGGAGAATCATCACAGGAATATAGTACATTTTAAAATATATTCAAATAGAAAACAGTTATTTTAAAATGTTAAAATATTTCACAATATTACCATTTTTGCTGTATTTTGGATCAAATAAATGCAGCCTTATTGAGCAGAAGAGACTCCTTACAAAACATTTAAACATTTTAGCGATCTAAAACTTTTGAATGGTATTTTGTTTATTTATGCTTGTTTATTTGATTTTTTATTCATTTAAGATATTATTTATCCCTCAAAATGTTTATGAATCAAGATAACTATCAACAGAAATATTTTACTGTACTAAAATCTCCTTTCTTTTGTCTCCTCCTCATCTTCCTCTCAGACACCTTTGCCAGTAAAGTGGCAGCGATACAGGATCAGTACGCCGACGCATCCATCGGAAACGTGACCGGCAGCAATGCCGTGAACGTCTTCTTGGGCATCGGAGTGGCCTGGTCCATCGCCGCCGTCTACCACAACTCGAAGGGCCGCGATTTCAAGGTGGAGCCGGGCAGCCTGGCCTTCTCCGTCACCCTCTTCACCATTTTCGCCTTCATCTGCGTGGCGGTGCTCATGTACCGCCGCCGGCCCGACATCGGCGGCGAGCTGGGGGGTCCGCGGACTGCTAAAGGGCTGACCACCATGCTTTTCGTCAGCCTCTGGCTCCTCTACATCCTGTTCTCCTCCCTGGAGGCTTACTGCCACATCAAGGGCTTCTAAACACACGTACATGCGCTCACACATGCATACACGCTCAGAACTACACACCTTCACACACACGTTCATGCATTCTGTGGAAAACTAGCAAAGACTAAAGGTTAAAATAAAGGGAAAAGACTAAAGACTGCAGAGGAAGGCAACAGCGGTGGACTCGGTTTCTGGTTCACGTGGATAATCGTTTTCCGCAGACCGTCGGTCTGTTCTTCTGTTCTCTCCACACGCTACTCCTTCATCCTCATCTTCCTCTGTTTGTTGTGTGTGCTAAATGACTGCATCTGATTGGATGGGGTTTGACCACAGAGTTCGAACATCAAACGTAGACTATGAAAAGCTACTATTGCTACCTTTAACTACTGTAGTTGTGCTTTTTTTTAACCTAAACCAGTATAAAAGCCACGTGGGACCGTGGAATCTGTAAGCTCCCTTCGTAGTGCCATGGAACTCTGGGTAATGTGGCTGTGTGTTATAGGTTTGTTATCTTAACGTGGACCTAGCGGTAATTTTGCTTGGGTGAATTTTCAGACATACCACTTTATGTGTTTACAGATGATGTAATCGGAGTGGTCCTAACTGAAAGGGGTCAACTTTTGCCGTTTGTTTACGGCTCGGGCATCCTCCTCAACAGCTTTTGTCATTTTCAAGAGCAGCTCTGTGTAACTAATTCCTGTGAAGGCCAGTTTTTATCCCTCTCTTGCACTGGTGCAGTTCATTTCAGATCAGAAAGAAAATAACACTAGGAAGAATGCAGTATGCCAGTTCCAATCTCTTCTAGCGCTGAAGCTTCAGAGACCAGAGATGCACTAGTGCAAGACTTTGATTTAAGAGCCTCAAAGATCGTAAAGTGCATTTGAATGAGCTTGGCTTACGGAACATCCTGAATTTTCGAATACGAACATACCGCTGTTCGTTACGGATTAGGTTATTAATTTATGCAATCGATGGAAGGTCAGTGTAGTGAGATAATCCAGCATGTGACATGCTTTTGCCAACATCACATTGAGAGTTTACAATTATGACTGTTACTTTCCGTCCAAACAAAAGCGCATACATTTACAGACACTACACAAAACCAGTGGCCATACTTTCAGTGATTTGTTCTCAGACACACAATTTATAGTCTTAAACATGCAAGCATGTATAATTGGTAGATTTTGCTTGATAAACTTGCTCAATATCCCATACAGATACACTCAGTCAATCATCTACGTGGAGTTTACGAGGGCACGCTTTCCCTCCAACCCTGCTGAGATTGCTTCTTTGTACTTTGTAGATTTGCTGCATATGGAGCTGTAAGGTAAATCTCATAGAGTAGTCACGGTTTTAGACGTAGGTCGATTTTAAAAGCAGAAATTGTAGAAGTAATCTGAATTTGACTCTAAACCTCTTTAGGATAGCATGGTTTAACACAAACGAACTGAAAAAAAAAGTAAAAAAGTAGCTCGTTTTATTGCAAGATTTTTCGTTGTCCTTTCCAAAGTTCGATTTCCAGTCTTAGTGGGTAAGTGAAAATTAAATGACGCTTCTGGAACGAGCACAGTAGATCTGACGTATATATGTTGGACTGCGTCTATTGTGTATTTTGCGCCAAATTTGCCAAAGGGAAAATCTTTCTAATGGAGAACTACAGTGTGCCACACAACCCCTGAAGTGGGTTTTGTATTTCGAATCATACATTTTTTACCCACACCAAAAAAATGTCCTTGCAAGGATAAAGAGGCCTTGGTGACATTTCTTATAGGTGTTTGTACTGAAGGGATCCAGCCTACAGCTCTTTTACTGCATCCGAACACCTTTTCTTGTGATGAAAGAGTGTTTTTAAAGGAATTCTGGGATTCTGTGTTGGGGTTTGTAATTTCAGTAGCTTGATTTTGAAAGAGAATAGCTTGAATAGCTGTTTATTCTATCATTTTTGTTGTGTTTGTTTTATTTTGTTTGACATTTTTAATGAAGTTGTACTAGCTGTAGGGCATTTCTGTAGGAAACCTTCGATGATGACCTTCAATCCCTGTTGAAGATGGTCCGCTGTTGCTTGCTAATTCTAAGATCCACAGGAAAGACACTACAAACAACCAACATTGATAAAAAAATTAAAAAAAAAGACTTTTTCTTGAAGCTTAATATCTATTTAACAAATAAACAAACAGATGAAGTTTTGGAGTTGGTGAAACCATGTGAATTACAGCCATACCAAGTTCTGCCGAGAAGACTTTCACGGACTCTCGCCGTACGTGCTGCTCGCTAGCCGTCACGCCAACCGACCGCAGGTGCGTCTCTCCGTACGGGGCGTTCAAACTGTACGTGGTCTCTCTCCGGTTTATACTGTATATGTATTTGCTTCGGCAGAGCAGGGGTCAGCAATTGTGTACATCTGTGCTCTGCGGTCTGTAAATCAGGGTGTGGCTGTATTGGAACCGCCCCCTGTGAAACCTAGCCCCTCCCTGTGCCCCACCCCCTTGTTTGCCATGTCCATATTTGGAATGTTAATGTGCTTCGTGTTGACAATGCATGGATGCTAACCTGTCTGTATATAGTACGCAGAATTCCCTTCATTAACGTAGTCGACAGAGGTTTGAAAGCCGTATAGATATTCAAACTTTGGTTTCGTTCGCTTGTTTGGTTGGTTTTCCTGTCCGTAAGTTTCATTTGAATGTGTTTCTTTCTTTTTTTTTTTTTTTTACTTGCACATGTATATTAAAAAGGCAGTATCTGTCATTTGGTACAGGAGCACATGTACAAACAAAGGAAGCAATACGTCAAGGCCCTCTGCTTGGTTGTTGCAGTGGTTGTATTATGTAATAGTATGAAATATTTTGTCGTTGAAGCGTTCAGGTGTGTATGTATATACTGTATAGTAGAATGAAGGCAGAATCACGGCTCTGCCGTTATCACAGAGAGAATACAACATATTTATTTGAGACTCTTCAGAATGACAAATATTGCCTTTTGGATTGATTGTTGCATAAAGCTTGTTTTGTTCTAGTTTCTTCGCTGAGCAGTGTGTGTGCGTGCGTGAGTGTGTGTGTTTGGTCTGGAGCAAACTGTGATATCTGTAAGAATTAAGGGAACATATAATCCGTTATTTATCTGCTCCGAGTCTGTAAACCATCTTGCAAAAATGAGTGAACCATCTGGAAAATGTCTGTAAAACATTAGGAGAATGTGTGTGTGTGTGAAGCGTCAGGGTTTGCCTTGTGTATGTCTTACATTCCTAAACCCCCTTCTCTCTTCCTCACTGCTCAGATGGTCTCTAGTCTTTCAGGGGTTTAATACTAATCTTTGATAATATTATTTCCTCCCCTCCCCCCTCTCAATCTCTCTGTCCTTTAACTCTCCAATCCAAGGCCTCACTAACATCTTGCATTAATGTGTCCAATGAAAACCTGTAGGCTGTTTGTTGTAAACAATCGCAGTGTATATGTGTGAAGATGTTCCTGGTATTCCTGAACAGTGCGTATATATGTGTAAATGTCTACATTTCACTTATTTATAATGTGTAAATTTATAGCATGTATAAAGGTTTGCAAAACCACTTATACTGCAAAGAATATTGCTCTAAACTAGTCGTTTTGTCTTGTTTTCCAGTAAAAATCATTAAACAAGATACATTTGCATGAGTAAGATTATACTTTTTTTTTCGGAGAATATATCTCAAATTATTTTTTTGTTGTATCAAACATAAATCTAACAGGTTGATGCTTAAGATAATGTCAAATAATGTTGAGTGTATTTTTATAGGAAAACAAGACAAAACACTGGATTTGTTGCAGTGTAAACAACATGGCAGAAAGCTCTCATGCCAAAGCAGGACTGAATGTATTGTATGTAATGTAATAGCTGATCTAAATGAAGGCTGTGAGTTTTTATTATCTTATCTGTCTTGTACAGATCGAGGGGCTCAAATCATTGTGTGTGTACAACCGCTGTAAGCTAAAGCTGAGAGTCATGTTAATGCAAGTGTGTGTGGCCTTGTGGCATAGTGTGTCTTACACAGTCCTCTTGTCATGGGCTTATTAAAGCTGGCACTGTTTTCCTCCTCACTCTCTCTCTCTCTCTCTCTCTCTTATCTCTTCTTTCTCACTTTTCGCTATTTCACGCTGTTTTGTTTTGATCGTTAGGTTTTAATTTCGATCGGAATAATTAAATATGAGATTTTTTTTGTTTTGATTTATTTTTGTGTTGCACTCAATCTAATAAGATGGACGTCCACTAACTGTGATTGCTCCCCTAGTACACCTCTACACAGGAAATAAAGTTTGGGATATCCTGTTTAGAGCTAATTGGCTGCAGTGTGTCTCTTTTTATGATTGTATTTCTGCATACACACACACACACTCAAAAGGTGTAATCAGTATTGATGTTGTGGAAATTAATTTGCAAGTGTAGTTTGCCAAGCTACTCATAAATTAAAGTAGTTCAGCTAGACTATTTAAAAAAAAAAGTAATTCGCAACACTACAAGCTACTAACAAAAATGTAGTTAACTACACTAATATTTAAAGGAAAGTTAGGCAATTTCAGAGTGGGTAGCAATAGCAAGCTAGCTTTAAAAGCATAAGATCCCACTCTCCCTTCAGAGCATCTTCAAAGCCACGCCTCCTCCAAAACACATGAACGCACACAGCAGATCCTGCAAAGCGTCACGGAAGACGGCGTTAAATTACTTAATTTGTCTCAAAGCACATAGCATTAAGATAATAATGAATGTAAACTTAAAGACAGCTGACTTGTGCCACATGACTGCTGCAGAATCATTTGCAGATTTGGCAATACTGTACACCAGTTCTTAACCAATTTCAATTTAAAAAGTAAATAAATAACATTGTTCATTTAAGGGGACAATATAATTGTTATATGTATTATATAATTTATAAGATGATGCATCATCAAGTTATTTAGCACAAGAACACATTTTAATGATAATATAATTTAACAATAAGCACAACAAATAAAACTTAAAAAAACATGAATTTATAGAATTTATATTTATATTTAGCACACAAGGCAATCGTTTGATTAGTGAAGTTTTATTTACAAAAAAAGTGAATGAACTGATTTGCTAAAATGAATCTGACTTCCCATTGCTACATATGAGAGAGAGAGAGAGACTGCAAACAGAGCTATTTGATGCTTAATGGAAATTATTAGCTATATGGTAATAATTATAGCAATGCAGTATATAGCTTGAATGCACTTTTTAGCATCTACCAAATTAATAAATGACATTTATTCACTTTGGACAGTACAGTACAGATGTTTGCACGAGTTGTATTGGCCTATCTAATAAAATAACAGAGATTTCAAGATGAACATTCAGAACTGCACAATCTTTTTTGCCTCCTGTTATTCTCTCAATTGTTAAAAAAAAAAAAAAAAAGTAATTTTTGGGTGACCATGAGCCAGTCCATGAATTTCATCTTGAAAGCTTTTTGTGCAAAGAACACAAATCACTTTGTGATTCAGGTTCCATTTGTAGTTCAGGTAATGAGTTCTGATGTGACTGAACTTGGACTCACCTTGTCTGTGGAAAACGGCCTTGAGAAAAATTTCACGCCACTAATAAAGGAGACATTCATGTTGAACAGAATCAAGTCCTAACTGACACAATTTAACTATAAGTGGGCCCACAGAGTCCTTCAGTTCTGCGTGAACAATATACAAAAAAATCATCCCATATTGTACACATATTGTACATATTGTAACGCATCAATTGTATTCTTTGTGTTCTCCAATCACCCACAATCATTTGCACATATTCCAGTTCACAAAACACTGCCCCAAATGAGTCAGCACTGATCTCGTACAATTTCATTTTGAAATTCAAGACAAAAAAAAAAAATGTCTTCAGAGATAAAGGCATGTTTTCTTTTCTTTTGTTGTAAATGAACCCTAAAAAGCTTATTGTAACAATCTACTTCATGGTGTCTATCTGATTGATATTTTATACTTTCAGAGTAAAAGGCTATGTAGTAAAATTCTAAAAACATTGTGGTACAAAATATAAACACTTATAATAGGCATACTATAGTGAATCAGGGTAAGAAGGATTGATGATGTATTAGCTTATTATTAAAAATTTGTTCATTTTGAAGGCCTCCAAAACTCACAATCCCAATCCTAACCACCCTGCTGGCATGCAAGGCTAGTGCACTAAAAATGACCGTACTCTCAAGCGGTCATCAGTGCGCAGTGGTTTACCTTAAAGACTATAGAATAACACAAGACGTGTCACTCGTATTGTTTTGAATGGGAGAAAGTGTAACGCGCAATATGGCGGAATAAGTCCCGCCTTCTAAATAAGAGCCAGTCGCCGACTGGTAAAGTCATCGCGTCACTTCAGCGGCCGTTAGAATCACCGGTTTCTATAGAAACGGTCAGACGCGCGCCTCTGAAACATGGCAGAAGAGACGCGCATTTAGGTCTGCGCATGCGCATTAGCTTGATCCAGCCTGAAAAATACATTTTTTGTCATGATTCGAGCGTTTAGAAACTAAATTTATGAGCCGGTTGTTGTTAGATTTCATTGGTGATTTCAAATATGAAATTTAATCATAAGGTTGGCGAACAGTTTTGGAGAATTTGATGTTTCCCCATTCAAAGAGATTGCATGATGCCCAGGATGCCCGAGAGGCGTTTCAAAGATGGCCGCCGAGTGAAATGACTTGTCTTAAAGGGACTTTGTTTACCTGCACAACTCTCTGGCCACTTTTACACACACAATGCGAGAGTGGATGTCTGTTTATCACAGCAAGAGAGTGGATGAGAGTGGATGTTTATCACAGCTAAATACATTTGTTGTTGTTGTCGGCCTGACTAACTTCCAAACTATTGCTGCATCCCACTGTACCTAGTACTGTACCTTAAACATTTTTATTGGTTTAACCCTCTGGAGTCGGGAAATGCGTCGGTGCGTTTTGCAGGAAAGTGTAACTTTGTGAATACTAATGATACAAAAATGAGACTTATGTCTAAAGAAATGTTGAAATGTCAGGTTTGTCAATGTCAAGTCAAATCGAAATCAAAAATTCTTTGTTTATGTGTGAATTTATGTGTAATCATTATCAACATATATTTTTAATAAAAATAACTCTATAAATGAGTTCCAAATGACACTCCCCAGATAGCAATGCCACATGTCAGCCAAGAGAAAAGAAATAAACCAGAACTGGACCTTATTTGAGACACAAAATCTTTATATATTATTTATAGAATAATCTTAGCATCAACAAGTCTGTTAACAAGCAAAATCTCTGAAGGAAAGAAGAGAACAGAAAAAAGAGACAAACAGAAACACAAGAGCTTGGTCTTTGGTCTTTGGTCTTTGATGTGGAAAAGTGCTTAGCACCACGTCAGGGTCTGAGCAGACTTACGCACTTTTCCTTGTCAGAGTACTGCAGGTTTTTTTTAAAAATCTAAGCTATTCTTGCAGCTCGCCATTCTAAATTAAAGGATTTGGACAATGACTGGAGATATTTTATATGTAAATTACATTAATTAGGTGTCGTTTACAACGCGGAGAACTGAAACCATTCAGCTGTGTCGTGCAAGTTCAAGATCATTTGCGATTTATAGATTTCACATCTGAAAAAGAGGCGGTAGTTTTCTGTGTGTACGTTCAATCTATGAATCACACATACGCACATCTGAGAAATGATCGTAAGATCAAATTTAGGACGGTTTTTGTGCGCAACATTTTATAAATGAGGCCCCAGATCTCTCCAGGTCTCAGCAGAGGAGGATTAAACAACTCCACAAACAGCATTACAGCTTTATATATTACTAACCAGACTGACTTTATTTCTGTCATTCATCTACAGAAGTTCTTACTGAGAATTTACAGAAGTTTAACACTAATGTTTGTTTCATTTGTAGTCACCATAATGGTGATTGGTGTTTCCATTACTTGGGCTCTTAACTCTTATATGTTTCTCTTATAATAATCATTGCAAAATAGCATGAACTACTGATGTCATTTGAAATGTAATAATTGTGTTTTGCCCTTAATAATATTCAGACAAGATCAACTCTGGACATCACAAAAAGCTACTAAAAGACAACAAAAACCACAGCAAAAAGAAACGCTAATAGTTAGAATTAAAGAAAATAATAGGACAATTCAGCTGCATAATTTATTCATAATGTGATGCATGCTGGGAGATTTGTACTATTGTCCCCAGCATACATTACAGCATGATGATGAAGAGGTGGTCATCATCTAGTGGTCTAATCTTACACAGATTTTTATCATGTAGATGTAATGCAGTTACTTTCAGCTTAATAATAGTCTGTTATAGAATGCATTGTGGCATGAAGCATGTCACCATTGTTGAGATTTATATTTCTATGTAAGAGGGTCTATGGTTAGGAAGATGCTTGAAAAGCCCTGCAGCGGTCAACCTGGAGCTTTTAACTGCACATCCACTGAAGCTAAACAGGGTTGAGTCTGATCTCTATCCGGATGGGAGACAGGGTAGCTGCGGGATGAGGCGTTAGAGAGGCCAGCGGGTCTGATCAACCTGATCAAAACCATCTCGTTAAGGAACAAAGGAACAAAACCTACCGTCGTTGAGGTCACGTAAAGAAAAAAAACATCCATCATTGAACTCTCGTAACGAAACAAAACTTACTTTTGTCCTTGAAATCTGTTAATGGGGATCCATCGTTGAGATCTCATAATAAAACAAAACCGACCATCATTGAAATCTCATAAAAGAACAAATCTGACTGTCATTTGAATCTCGTAATATAACAAAATGGACCACCATTGAACTCTCGTAACGAAACAAAACTGACTGTCATTGAAATCTCATAAAAGAGCAAAACTGACCATTATTAAAATGTTGTAATGGAACAAAACCAACCGTCATTGAAATCTCATAAAGGAACAAAACTGACTGTCACTGAGATCTCATAACGAAAAAAAAAACTGACTGTCTTTGACATCTCATAACGTAAGAAAACGACAGTCATTGATAACTGACAGTGACTGAAATCTTGTGACCGAACAAATCCGACTCTCACTGAAATCCTGTAAAGGAACAAAACATCTAATAACGGTAGAGGGTTAAATATCATCTTACTAAAACAATATTGGGAGATATAGAGTAACAATTGGTATTTTAGTGCATTTTATGGAAGTAGTCTGCTGTACTGTTGTAAAGGCTCTTGGTGACATGGTAGCCGAGGTTTGCAGCCTTACTATAATGCAGCCTTTCATTTAACCCTTAAATGCATACCTCGGGTCTTTAGTGACCCGGGACGTCATTCACTACCCTCCTCTTCATTAATTTTTTTAAAGTTAGACATCAACCTTCTTGGTATTCCTCAATCAATTCATTATAAAGAATATAACAAGAAAAAAATCATAAAATTATAAAAGAATGCCTATTTTTGTATACATTTTTTGTAAAATTGTATAGGGTCGCAAACGACCCAAGGTGTGTATGAGTGTACGTATATTTTTTCTGCACAACAATAATTGAATCTTAGATGACGGAATAAGTGCAATTCACCTTTATTCCACAAGGTGGCAATGTCTGATACACAATGCTAAAGTGACGACTCATTCAGACAAAAAACGAAATAAATAATAAGAAAAACATGAAATGGCTCAGCGATTTACTGCAGAGCAAGTACTGAACGCAATCAAATATGACTGTAACTGTTACAGGATGAATCTGGTGAAGCTGTTAGCAATCGAAATATTGATTTTGAAGATGTTGAAAATTATATAGTTTTGAGAATACGTTTGAGATCGCGAATGGGCTCATATTCGTGACCTCAAACATAAAACTAGCCTATTATTTGCTGAATTTACTGGGAAATGAGCTCTGACGAGGACAGTGGTGATGGCATAAAACATCTGCTCAAACGGAGCCCTTTCAAGCTCCAAAAGGTAACAAAATACGACTTATTTTATTCTTCTGTAATTGTTACTCTAATATCAGAGGAATTGTATACTTTCGCGACAGGTAGAGATCCTTCCGTGTTAGATATAGATCCGAGTCGATAAAGACCCGAATATGTAAAAATGATTGGCGAAACAGTCATGCATTTAAGGGTTAAGAAGAACCCCTAGTTGAAACCCTCAGTGTGTCTGGCATCATGTGAAAACCTGGGAAGCCCCCGAGGCTGTGCGCTGGGTTTCCATCAGCTTTAGCTGGTGTGAAATGCACTGCAGTGTAACGAATGTGACAGGAGGACAGATTAAAGACTGCAGAACTTCATATTTTTCACATAGATTCATCAATCATCCAACACATATGAGTGTCAGCTGTGTTTCTGCTCTTATGCCTCATGCGTTTCACTCAGGCCAAACGTTTGTTGTATGAGAGGCAGAATATTCAAAATATTCATAAACACGCGCACATCCACAGACTGCCTAAATGCTTTTCATTAAAGTTTAAAAAGGTTTAATGGGAAGCGTTCATGTCAGAATCAGACATAATCAGCTGTTTTCAGACCGAAATGCTCATTATGAAACAGAGCTTCTGCTAGCGAGCAGACACATTTTATTATAGTCATCTCTTTTTCTCTGTCATTTACTATTATCTTGTTGCTTTTAAGAGCTCTTCTACAATTGTTTTGCATTTGAATGAATCAGCAGAGATGATGTTCAATAATGATGTGCTTGAATATGAGCATTTCTAAACGGATATCATTCAGACAGGACCGTCTTAGACCGCATAAAGAGTTTTTAAATGTCACATAAATGGCAGGGCAGTGGTCTCTGGGCCCTTTAGAGTGTGTTATGTTAGAGGGCCTGTCACAGTGACTTGTGCTCAACCAAATCACATACAATCCTAAAAACACTCTTTACTCAGCCTGAATAGCTTAAAACGTTCCTTGAAACAAAGCAGTAATGTTTTAATGTGTTTCCATGTGTTATGCTGTGTTGTTGTATTCTTAAGCACTTGTAATTTAGGAGAGAAGTGTTCATTGTGTTTTAAGAGGTATTAGACAAGGCTGTCCCCTTTCTAGGAAATTATTCAGCTTGTTACTGAGACAATTTTATGGAGGCAGTGGAGGGACCTCAAAGGAATTTTAATTGCAAATGGAAGTAATACAAACAAAGTGTCCTCATCCACTTATGCTATAATAAAATAACAGTTTTCATTTCATTCCAAGGGATGTCAGAGCATGTTAAACTGGTTGAAAATGCAGCAGCTTCTTATGACACACACAATTTCTCTAAATATATATTGTTTTGTAAATGTCTGATTGTTCAATAATTATTTTTCTTGCATCCCACATAAGAGCAACAATCAATTTGAATACAATATTTACTTTTTTTTTTTTAACAATCACAATCCTGGTTCAGTTCTTTCGCTATAGGTATAAGACATAATACATGAGAGCAAAAAATATATATATATTTTTCAGAGCTGGTGGAACACTTCAATTACAGTCAGGATGACTTGTGCTAATATGGATACTCTGCAGTAACTCTCCTTCTCTCTCTCATTATTCAATGAATAAAAAATGATTAAGAAAACACACATGAATAAGAAATGATTGCAGATATGTTCATTTTTCAGTAATTAGCCCTGCAGATGAAATGCTAAATTTGATTACCACATGATTAACAGTAGCCGCTCGCTTTTCATTTAGGTTGTCCCCCTTCTCGAACCCTCTGTTGTTTAACGGACCATATCAAGAATGAAAACAGGCCATTGCGTGGCTGTATATCACACCATGGCCTGCCATTTTAAACAATGAAGCACTTAGTACATAGCGAGCAGCTAATTATTCTGGTTGACGCTTTCCAAGAAGTGTATTAATGTCCTCTTTCTACATGGATACATCTAATACTTCACCTCAATGAAGTGAAGCCAACATTAACATTTATAGAGGATAAGTGGGAAAAAATGAGATAAAATAACCAAACTGAGCTTGGAATATCAGGAAATAATTGTTTACTCACATTAATGCAGAGAAGCTCTTTAAGCACAAAATATGGTCTTGCTTTGTCACTATTCTGTATATGGAACACTAATGTGTTCTGTCACTATTCTACAACACTATCTCTATTCTAAATGCAAAACACTACTGTTCTCTATTCTATAAACTGAACACTATTTTGCTTTGTCACTATTCTACATTAAGATGACTGTTCTGTTCTGTCACTATTCTGGAAGTATGCTATATGCTGTTTTGCTCTATCACTATTCTACATAATATTACTATTCTATAAGTAGAACACTATTCTGCTTTGTAAAATGAACATGCAACATGGGTGATCTTAGCATGTGCTCTCTTTCTAAAAGCCTACTTTTAATTATATTTAGTTGGAATTAATCAATCTGATTAATTAGTCAAACCTAATCAAACCTAATTCTTCTCTGGGTACTCTGTCAAAATGTTATCCTTGCAGATAATACAATAATCAACCCAGAACTTGGCAAAGCAATTCCCTCTGTCATTCTTAGCAGAAATTATTAGGCAATTTTTTTTCCCTCAGACCATGGGCTTATAGCGACCCACAGTGGTAACATTCTGAAATACACACACACACACACACACACACACACAGATCTGTTTTGCTATCTTAGTGAGGACATTGCACAGACTTCCATTGATTTTATATCAGGTCAATGATATTTTCTATAACTTAACCCAACCCCTACTCCTAAACCTACCTAATCACAGAAACATGAGCAAAACACTAGATTTAATTCATGTTTTGGTTGATTTATACGCCTTTTTAACAAGTGAGAATGTTCTCACTAGTGGGTGGTGAAAGTATTTAACAACATTCTGTCCTCACAAGTATAGTCAAAACAAGTACACACACACGTTGGCGTTTACCTATTACGAAGGGTTTACCTGAAAAAAAAAAAACCTATACCTATATCAGGTTAATGATATTTTCTATGGTCTAACCCAACCCATACCCCTAAACAAAACATTAGATTTAAATAACATGTTTTGGATGATTTATAAGACTTTTTAAGTAGTGAGGAGGACCAATAAAATGTCCTCACTGGTCGTCAGTACTATGTCACTATGTACGTGAGGACATTTGGTCCTCAAGTATAATTAAACAAGTACGCAAACACTAAAACTAGTAGCCTATTTTTGAGGGAGGATTTTCCAACCGCTGTATTACACATAATGGGTCAGGGGTTATTTTTGGCAATACGCCCATCAGGTTAGATATAGGTCATGCAACAAGCTTAAACTGAAACAGAAAAATATTAGTAAATATTAGTAATAAAATGTAAATAGTAACGGTCATAACTGACAGAAGCTGCATTTTTATTGTAACAGGTAAGTTTGCTCAATTGCTATTTTTTATTTCCTCCGAAATCAAGTTAAAAATAAAGTTTACACACAAATTAACATAACTTAAATATTTTTGAAAGTGTATATGTTTGAGAACTCAGGGAAAATATTACTTTATTGTTTGTCCACACAATTATTCAAACGTTTTAATAATTTTCATTAACAAGGTGTAATGTTTCCATTTGGCAGATACTTTTATAGCCTACAAAGCATAAACAATGCCTATTCAATATTTGTGTTCCCTCGGAATCATTCAACCTTAGCTATAGTAGCCTACAGAGGCAGAGGTGAGAAAATATGGCGTTATCTATGGCGTAAATGGTCGCGCATCTACGCAATTTCCTTGAGTGGGAGAGAGAGATTCTTGAACGCTCCGTTCTGGTCTCACACAGCTCGCGTCACACAAGTAACGTTATATGTCTGACATGCTGTGCTAGAAAAGTTGATTCAGGTAGTTTAAAGGTTGTTGTGTAGATTATATCTGCCAGGACAGCACGCGCAGAGACGACCTCACAGGTGAAGTAAACACCGGCGCCGTACACAGCATTTTCATCCAGCAGTCGTATAAAGGTCATCAGCGAACTTCTCCTATGTTTGGAACAATCGTAGTGAACATGACGAGCTTGAAGGCGTTTACTTTTGGTAAGTAAATCTTTGTGATCTTTACTAAACTTTCTTTGTTCCTGGATAAAACGTGCAAAGTGAGTGATTGTTGTTGTTTCGGTGTTTGTGTAGGCTACTTGGTTTTCAGTTGTTCTAAATAATGCAGTTGCAAACGATGAATATAATTACATTTTAAAGAACGGTAATTGCATAAGTGGAGATATATATATATATATATATATATATATATATATATATATATATATATATATATATATATATATATATATATATATATATATATATATATAGGACGCATCAAGTGCCAACCTAGGTGGACTTGAACTTGCTTATGCTGTAGTCTATGGTGTTACTTCAGCTAAACGGATGCAGTTTTTATGAATTCATTCATATTTTTATTTTTAGAGTTACTAAAACTTGCTATTTTGATTTTCAAAGGCTTTTCTTTTTCGTATGAGGAGGTGACCAGGTTTATACTGCAGTATTTGTTTGTGTTGCTTCTGTTAGTGTATGGGTGGCCATGCAGAAGAAGGTCTGTGCAGAGGGTTTTGCCCTGCAGGATTATATTATGATGTGGTTTACATTTTATCTGTTCAAGTGCATCCCGAGCATGCAGCTACACGCTCTCTGCATTCCCTGGCTGAGCAGAAACACTCATGAATGGATGCTGGCTGCACAGGTTTGGATTCGTCTGCAGTATCGACTGGGGCTAAATGTGGCACGTGTAGATAGATCTGTCCATCAGCTTTAGTTTATTTCTTTACTGCTGTAAAAAAAAAAAAAAAAAAAATCTGAATTCTGATTCTGGATTCTGAATGAGTAAAACATTTGTACCAGATATTGATATAAAATAATTTTGCATAAACTTTTTTTTTTTTCTATTAGTATTGGGTATTTTTTGCAGTGGGGCAGAAGAAGTGAAAATATCTTTCCACAGATAACATCAGCTCAAGGTGCTAGGTACTCTTTCCGGTTTGATGCTTACATCAGAGTTTGTTGCTTGTTTTTTCCCTGTCTGTACTTTCAGCAGTCACCATGATCACTTGACGGCCAACATCCTGTTTCGGGTGATGGGATTTCTTAGAAAATACCCTTTATATTTCACACTCAAGTTTTCTTCAGGGACAGTTTTGGGAAACCGAATAACCTCTTAATTCCTCTGAATTGTATTGAATTGTTAATTCCTCTGAATTCCTCTGTCTTTCGTGTGAAGCAGTGGTCAACACATACACCCTGTTGTGTGGTACAACTAGAGGTTAAGCTATCTGGTGTGGGTGAGACTGGGGTGATAACTAGTCAACATGATCAATCTTTTCCCTCATCAGACCATAGGAAACAGTCAGTATTTTCTGTCTGATGTCTGAAGTTGTCTCCACTGTGCCTTTAGCCTAACTCAGTATAATGAAAGTCATGCTTTCTCGGAAATGAGACAACTGATAAAAGTTAAAAAAAAAAATGCTTTGGATACTTATTTATCAGGAACTTGGACTGATCCAAGTGCTTATTGACCCAATGCTGTTATCATTTCAGGGCTAACATCATAGTGTTGGGGAAAGTTACTTTTAAAAGTAATGCATTACAATATTGTGTTACTCCCTAAGTTTGTAAAAAACATAAACAAAAAAAAACATGCACAACCCAGGTGATAAAAAGTAACATAATGCATTACTTTTTATCACCTGGGCTGGGCTTGCTTGTTTGTTTGTTTTTTAATCTTTTTTTTTTTTTTTGGCAAATATAATGCCCCTTTCACACAAGAAGTGAAATGAATGAGCCTCAGGTTGAAGGAAATGCAAATGCACGCATGTATAGTAAAAGACGCAGCTCAAACAAACATTTCAGCTGTGCTGCCATTCTGGATTACACTTACTTAAGCAATAAAAACAAAGCAAAAATTAAACCCAAATGTAATGTTTATCTCAAGTCATTTTTGCTTATAGTATGGTTGAATTGGATCGTCAAAGTATATTTGTGTTATTCAAAAGGATAGGTCACCAAAAAAAATGAAAATTCTGTCATTAATTACTCAACCTCATGTTGTTCCAAATCAGTAAGATTTTTTGCTTATCTTTGGAACACAAATGAAGATCTTTTTAATGAAATCTGAGAGCTTTCTGTACCTCCATAGACTACCTTCGCAACTACCACTCTGAGGCTTTAAAAAGTTCATAAATTGATCGTAAAACTAAATCATTTGCAATGAGCAGTTTAGTCCAAATTTTCTAAAGAGACTTGATCGCTTTATATGATGCACAGATTGAATTTAGGCTTTTATTCACATATAAACATTGATCAGGGAACATAAACAGAAGCTCAACTGAACCTGAATGATGCAAGAGAACAAACCTCTTGCGGAAGCTCAAATGTGCTGTGTAACACCCGACAATGAACCTCATTGGATCTCGCATGCGTCAGGCAAACATTGCTTGAGCTTCTGTTTACCACAACTGATGTGTGAGTTGATGAATGTTTAAATGTGAATAAAAGCCTAAATTAATCGTGTCTCTTCAGAGAATTTGGACTAAACTGCTCAATTCACTGGAAAAATGTTTTTTTCTTGTTTCCAGTCCAAAATATCTAAAAATTCTTAAATCAAGTAGCATTTCCTAGATAAGAAAAATGACATAAGATATCTTGTATTCTGAAGAAGAAAAAATTTGAATAAAACAAGCAAAATTGTTTGCCAATAGGGTAAGAACAATAATCTTATTCAAATGGAAAAACAAGATTTTTTTTTTTACTTGCCCCATTGGCATAAAATGTTAGTTTGTTTAAGCAAAAATTCTGTTAAATTTTATTTCCGAGTGAAACAGACTATCGAAAAAAAATCAAATATGGGTGGGGTCTTGGTTCAGTCCACTTATTGTTGATTGGATGGTGGCAGATCTAAATGTGTAGGTGCGTTCACGTCACCTCATAATGTAGATTCATTAGTCAATTATTCAATATTAGGCGTTGATATTGGTGCGCATAATTCCCAGTCCGTGGACATGAACAGCTCCGAATATAACATCACGTGTTGTCGTCTCAAGATTCCGGTAAATACGAGGTGGCGTGAATGCAGCATGAGTTTCGCATTCAGGCTTATCCAGATGAAATGAAACATTTTCCTGACTGAACAAAGCTAATCAATATTTAATTGCGAGCACCATTCAATATGATTAGTTTGATTGTCTTATCATCTAGTGCAGGCCTGGCGCCACGAGGGGGCAAAAGGGGGCATTGCCCCCTCAGATCTGATTTGTGCCCCTTCAGTTTCAATTTGTCCCCCCTTCACCTTTTAACCCTTTAACGTGTACGATCACACTGGTGTGATTAGAATGTTCAGTGCTTCACTGCTAAATTCAATCCTGCTTTGACGCTGCTGGCAGTGTTTTCAACCACATAATGTTTATTTGAGGTTTGAGACATTTAAAAAGACATTTAAATGAAGTACTATGTTATATATAAAAAAGACATTTATAGTTTGTTAAATGCAAATTCCATACTCTGATATGGAAGCTGCAAAAATCCTTTCAATTATAATTTGACACAGTTTTTTTTATTCAAATCAGATGCATTGCGCATGAAACAATAATGTTTACTCTCTTCTCCCAGTTCACCAGCCACTTATGTTTATGTATTTGGGGAAAAATGGATGAATTTATGTGATGCAGATCTGACAGATCCTCTGTTTTATCAACTAACATGATCATTATGGTGTTTAAACAACAAAACACATTTACTTCTACATATCTGTCAATCAGAATATATCATATAATTCATATATAGTTAACAAGTTTGTGAATATTTTGAATAAAAAAGGAAAAAGGAAATAAACGCGATACCTGTCATAGTGTGGCTGCATGACGCGTCGCCAAGGGACATTCTAAAATGCTTAACGTGAAAAACGCTGTGGCTTAATGTACTAAGACAGTGATATTAACAGACCAAACTCAGTAAACATCATACTAATAAACCATACTATGTACAGCAAAGCAGACAAGCCCAGAATATGAACGCAATGAGTTTAATTACAAGTTAAGTGTTTTTCTCCCATAAAAAATGTTATAAAGAAAAAGCTTAACGTCGCTTAAAGGTGCAATATGTAAGAATTTTGCAGTAAAATATCCAAAAACCACTAGGCCAGTGTTAAATATTTTGTTCACTTGAGTACATACAATATCCCAAATGTTTCCTACTATTTGTAAATCGTGAGAAAATTTCAAGGATGCGGGACGTGTGAAGAGTCGCCTGTCAATTGCGTCATACCCGCGTTACCCTCGGTTACCGGTTTTATTTGATAGAAACCATGGAAACACCAAAGACGCTTTAATATTTACATGTTTAAATAGGCAAGGGAACAACTGTTTTGATATATTTATAGATAGAAAACTAATTGTTATTCTATAACTCAACACTTTTAGTCTTATTGTTTAAATTTTCTTGATTTTCCACGAGTACCATGCTTTATCATGCCTCAGAGAAAAACACTATTTTGTCAAGTAGCTAACATAGCATAATCAGATGCAGCTTTATTTTTAGTAACAGTATTACAGAGTTTTCTCCATCATACAATACGTTTTAAAATTAATTGCATGCCATTTATCAACACAAACCATCCAGCATTTATTAATGATATTCTAAAATCGATCTCTTACTGCAGTGTTCAACAGTGTCTCACAGCAGCTGCCGAGCGAACGCTCAGAGTAACGTTATAACATCATTTTCAACACTCTCAAATGTATCTAATATGATAAACAGAGCTGCGTTACCTCATATTCATGACCGGAAAAGCGGAAGCAGCGCCAGCGACTGTAACATAATAAAAGTTCTGCTGCTCGTGAGGCATTGCGCAATCGCTCCAGCGGGCTCGTTCAGCTTCCACAACACTCGCTCCTGCTCTGCTTCATTCTACAGTAACGTTAATAATCGCATCCATGAACATGATTTCTTCCCGAGTCCTATCCCAATTTTTTTCCACCGGCCATTGAGGTGAAGACCACATGTCCCAAGATTCCGCGCTCAAACTTGGCATCAACAAGCTACGCCTTTGTTTTGAATAGGCATCTAGCAACCTCTAGCGGACAGAAAATATTACATATTGCACCTTTAATGTAGCCTATAAGTGATATTAAGGGATCAAATCCCCCCCCCCCCCCCCATTATGAATGTCCCCCCAGTTTGTGTGTCCTGGTGCCGGCTCTGATGATCATTGTCTCTGTACCATGAAAGCCGAGATGTGTTTAAATCTGCCACATGCCAGTGATGCCACTGAATTACACATGCACAGAGGCTTTGACACAAATAAACTCACACGCGTCTCGCACACTTCCTTCCTCTCGCAGTTACTCGCAATCCTCTCTGTCTATATGCTGCTTGTTGGTTCCGTAATTGTCATACAGCTTCTGAGAAGTGTTTGTGAACTGCTACTGCTCGTCTTTTTGGATTCCGGCACCCTTAAAGTAACTTGAATATTTGAGGAGCCTTTTTTGCGACAAAACAATAACAGGTTGTTAAGATTTTCTTCTTAAATAGAAAATAATCAAATACCATCACTCTTGTCATATTTTGTTCTTGCGTATCATAACCGTTTGTCTTATTCAGTACCTTTTCTCTTTATATATATATATATATATATATACATAAGCACAAATTCTGTATATTTATATTTAGAAACATTGACGCGGCAATGTTGACATGATGTGGTGTTTCACCTTCAGCGTTTTTGTTTTTTTGTTTTTTTGCAGGGAGAGTGGCTTCTGAACCGGTGGAGGACACTGATCCCAGCAGCTTCATTACAGATATGGTATGCTTTTTATTTTTCCAAAACAAACATTTCATGTACTTATTTAAGTAAATGTCTTACTTGACTCATTCAGAAGAGTTAGGTGGAATGCTATGTATTGATGCCGTTGGGTAATACCCACTGCAATGACACATTCGTTGAATCATATGCGATGTTTAGTTTTGGTTTGTTATGACAGACTACACGAGTTGTAAACATTGTCGTCTTTCATATTGTGATCAAATGCCACTGATTATGTTAGTTAGACATGATTTTCATACATGATATCAAAGTAGCATTGGATGGGAGGAGCAGGTTTTGAAACCCACACTTTTTAAATTGTTGTGTGATGCCCTCAGAGGTTTGTTCTAGCATGTTCTCTGCTCATTCATCCACACATCTGAAAGTTTAATTCCCCCCCCCCCCCCCCCCCTTCACTACACTGTACGCACCTCCTCTCTTCAAATGTGTCCCAACATGTAGCAAAAGGAACAAAGGTGTATTGTTTTCCTCTAAGGTCTTGATTCAGATGTGTGTGATGCGAGTTTGACCTCTGGGGGTCTTTGCTGATGTTTTTTTTTCTTTTTTTTTCTTTGTTTCAGTCTCTAAGGTCAAATTACCCTGTTCAGGTCACTACTGATCCACAAGGTATCAGAGGTATTTATTGTTTATTTACATTGGTGCTGGTGGTATTAGTAGTGATTGTTGTCTGTCATTTCCTGATCTCAGTTCAGGTATTGAGAATGGTGACCTTTTGGCCAGCCTCCACACTTTCCATATAATCATGTTCAATAGGACATGAAGACATAGTGTTAATAAAAAATTTATTCATAGAAATGTGACCTCTCATTATCTACAGATCCTGTAACCCTACAGCTCAGTTCTGTTCCCCCTGGTTATCTGTCATCAGCGGTGGACAGAATACGACAGGTGAGTCATGTGATCTTTCAGCTACCTAAGATCATTTCCTTGCATACAGTTAGGTCCGATCACTTTCTATCATTATTTGCTGAAGTCACATACTCCTTTCTGACAACATCCTTATTTAGAGATCCAAACCACACACTGTGTGGTGTACTGATTCTTGAAGAGTTGTATGATGTGGGCTGTGTAACACATATGTGGTTTTTGTATAAATGCCAAAGGTTGCATTTCATTCCACTCATCGGGACTGTGCGGTTATTCCCCACTACGTCTTTCACATGTTCTCAGTTGAGTTTTCTTTACGGGTGTGGATTCACATGTTCTGTACCACTTATTTTAATGTATTTGTGCTAAGTGTCATGATAGAGCCTTCTTTTAATACATAAGCCTTAACATCTCTTCTTTGTCACCCAGCCTGTGGAAAATGACTCTACTGAATTTATTCCATCTGCTTCCATTTCATCAGGTATGTGTCAATGGTAGAATACTAGTATTTAGTACACTACACAACTGTCACCACATATCGGACACAGCGATATAAGGATGCCGTAGTATGGGAATTATGGCCGATGACCTGATTATTTTCATGTTATGGCCGATTAAACAATTACATTTTGTCAAAAATAAATAAATAAATAAATAAACAAAGGCAAAACAGGAAACAAATCAATTGTTTCATATGCTACAAGTGATCACAATATATACAGTGTGAAAATGGATATTTATTTTGAAATTTGTACATTTAACAGTGTTAAAGAAAATACACTGTACCTTTTTTTTCCTTTAAAATTGACATAATGAGTGAGTACATCATGAGTTTATCTTCTAAACCATGTTTTTGTCTTCTCAGTCACTACGGTATGCCTGTAATAAGTGTTTATATTCAGAGTATTTTAGGCCAGGTGGGACGATAACCGCTGAAACGGAGAGAAGTAGCTCTGGCTACAGTGTTCTTCTGCAAGATGCAAAGTTACATAGTGTAGCTTTAAAGATTAGCTTTAAGTGAGCATCAGGGGCCAGTTGTTCAAAAGTAATCTGATCATTGGTTGTTCAAAAGGAAAAAGGGATTCTGAAATCAGATTAGATCACAAAATCCAATCCTAGTTTTAATCTGGATCAAACTTTCAGTTTGTGTTGTTCAAAACTTGTCATTAGGATTTGGATAACTTTGATCCAAAAAAACAGGATTATCCTGATCCCAACAGGGGTAGGATTTCAAGGTGGATTCCAGGAGGAAAATGTAGTAAAACTTTAAAACTGGTCAAAAAATACAACATTTATGTCATGTAATATACATACACATTTTTTTTATTTTGGTCTTGATTAGTTTAATTGTTAAATAAATTAGAAGTAGACATTAGTCTACATATTTAGCCTTTCGGTAACCTACTGTAAAGTAAAAAAGGTTTTGGTGCCATAAAACAATCCCCAAACAGCTGTAAATATCCAACAAAAATATTATATTTAATTCAAAACCCATATTCTTTCTATCATCATGTCCCTTTAGGGGCTCCGTAGAGCACTGGTAATCCAGATTTGGTAATCTGGAAAAGTGTGTATCTGGATCATGGTGATCCAATCCAATTTTTCTTTGAAAAACCAGCACAAAAGTAAGATGGATTACCTGATCCTGGATAGCAAAACATGGGATTTCCAAATCCAGTTCATTCTGATCCAGATTAAACTTTTTGAACAACTGGCCCCAGGGCCCCAGTTATTTTGGCTATAGGATTGGATCAAATCTTGAAAATCGGTTGTTCAAAAGAAAATAAGGATTCTGAAATTATTAGATCACAAAATCCAATCTTGGTTTTGATCTGGATACATAAAATCAACAGTTTGTGTTGTTCAAAACGTTTTCGTAAGATTTGAATAGCTTTGATCCAAAAAATCTGGATTATACTGATCCCAACAGAAGGGTGGATTTCAGAAACAAAAATGTAATAAAACTTTAAAACTGGTCAAAAAATACAACATTTGTATCATGTTGTATACACGCACTCATTTTTTATTTTGCTCTTGATTAGTTTAACCTTTAAAGTAATAAATTAAATGTAGACATTAGGCTACATATTTAGATTTTTGGTAACCTACTGTAAAGTAAAAAAGAGATTTTGGTGCCATAAAATAATCCCCAAACAGCTGTAAATATCAAACAAAAACATTTAATTTAAAGTGTTTTTTATCACTGTTTGCAAACTACTGTACATTGGCACATTGAACCAATCAAAAGTTCTTTGAGCAAAGTTTCACGGGTGAACACTATGCAAAACTTTTGAGAGAACGCAAACGCATTGAAATATTATGAAATATTATTTTTTCCATCACAATGTCCTTTAGGGGCTCGGTAGAGCAGTAGTAATCCAGATTTGGTAATCTGAAAAAGTGTGTATCTGGATCAGGGTGATCCCATCCAATTTTGCTATGAAAAACCAGCACAACAGTAAGATGGATTACCTGATCCTGGATATCAAAACATGGGATTTCCAAATCTAGATCATTCTGATCCAGATTAAACTTTTTGAACAACTGGCCCCAGAAGATGAAAAAGGCAAATCCAAATTCACTCAAGCAAATGAGCATGAACAATTGGCCGAAAATCTCAAATCCGCTGATATGGTATTGTTACCATGTAAATTGCTTTCCGGTGTAGTAATCTTCTGTTTATCACATTCACACTAAAGTTTCAATTTAGAACAAATTGGAGAAGAATTCTAAAGAAATACTTTACTAAACTGAAATTGTGCATTGAAAATGTTAAGATTATTTTTAGATATTATATACATTGGTAATACTTTACAATAAGTCTCATTTTTAACATTAGTAAATTCATTAGGTAACGTGAACTAACAATGAGCAATGTATTTTAAAACATTTATTAAATTATGTTTTAATAACAAAATTCGGGAGGAGCAGGTGCGGATAATTAGACTAATTAGCACAAGTGGAAAGCATTCGGCTAATCAACCAACAACAAGAGGTATATATGCTGCAGACTTGCCTCTGTTCGTTGACAGTTTATCAGCATCCCTCCACCACCCCATCTCCTCACTTCTCGTTCTGTCTCTCAGAGTACTTTGGGTTCGGGCCAAAATTCCGAGCTCGGAGCCCTCCCCCTGGACAGCACGCCAAATACGCATTACTCTATCTAATTTTATGTATATGTGAACTCGTGAATTATTGTTACTGAAAGTAACGAGTTTAAAAATTGTATTAGTAAATGTTGAAATTAACTTTGTCTAATTTCAATAAATGCTGTAGAAGTATTGTTCATTGTTAGTTCATGTTAAATAATGAATCCTTATTGTAAAGTTTGTTACCTATGTGGTATTGTTACTGTTGAATTAGAATTTTCGATATATTGACAGTGGAGTTTATGCACCCATAATGTCTGCTTTCCTTTCCCCACTCTCTAGACTTTAGTAAAGAACGCAAGTCCTGTAAGGAGTGTTTGTGTTCTGCCCCTCCACCCAAAATCAGTGACCTGATGAACGACGAAGACCTTCTGTACACCCTAAGGCTGAAGCTGGACCCAACTCACTGCACTGTCAAAAACTGGAAGAACTTTGCAAGCCGCTGGGGGATGAGCTACGACGAGCTCACGCTTCTAGAGCAGCGCACACACGGCGCCACCTACCAAAGTCCCACTCAAGAGTTCCTCCTGCGCTACAACCAGAAACCTGTCACGGAGCTCACCGAACTTTGCCAGCTTTACCAGCGCATCGATGTGCTGCGATTGCTCCAGAGGTGGATGGAGAACGACTGGCCCTCACGCTGGCAGAAGGCCCATTAGCTGGGACTTGGCAATAACTGGATCTTAATGAATGAAATGTGTTCGTAGAATCTGAAATTCATGACTGCAGGGACGGACAGCTGGTCAGAACACACACTAGTGAACAGTGGTGGTACAAAGACAGTGTTTACAAGGTTGTACACTGGACTTAGTTTATTTTGAACTTTTGGCTGATGTCATCACTCCAAGTGTCACAGATTGGGTCACATCTTTGAAATGCAGATATTAGCTATGTGATTTGAAGGGTGATCAACAAAAATAAGCAGTGGCGCCCCAGCACTTCAGGAGGAAATGGCAAGAACACTCAGGTGTGACTACACATTTAGATTCTGTCTGGAAATTCTGCGTCATTCCAGTGATACACTGTTTAATTTATTTTTAATACAAACAGCCATCTACTGGTGCTGTGCCACTTGTTGGTGGTTTTATGAAGTGTCCTTAAATTAGTAACATTTATGATGTTGAGTCATTGTGCTCGGTATTCAAATGAGTTTTGAGACAGTTTCTCACCTTGAGTCTTGCCTGCACTAGTAATGGTCTATGAATCATTCACAAAGGAGTGGCTGGTCAGGACACACGAACTGAATCTCCTTCATTTCAGCTGTAGTTCAGCTTCCTATATTTTCTCATTGCAGCAAATCCTGCAATAAGGCATTGACAGTATATCCCAGGAAAAATGAGGTTAGAGGTAGTTCATGATTTAGATTAATGCCTATAGATTACGGCTGTTTTGCTGTTGATTCAAGTCCATAAAAATTAGAACAACATAAAAGACAAGAGAATTGATGAGGTATTGGCATTGTTTTAATTAAATTTAGTCCTAGCTACAAGTATATGGTACAGGATGGTGTGCTTTGTTGGCCTTCTTTTATGCAACCATGAATTTGTCTATAAACCATTTGTTGAATTGAATGCAAGATGTAAGAATAGTGAAATTCGTTCCGCTCGTGTTTTATGAATGAGACTCGTTTTGTGGGGAGGGTTTGTGAAGTAGTCAGTTAAAGATTCAAAATTTAAATTTGAGTATCATATAAAACATTGTGATATATATTTAAATTCCCATTGCACTGTTTACTGAGCTCTTGAATTTAATATCATGTTTGTTATGAATGGCACTTAAAAATGACTTCTTTTTTTTTCCCCTATTATTTTGAGTCTTTAAGAAAGATTTATCAATTCTCTGAGAAAGGAGCAGAAAAATAGCAGTATAATACTGCAGAGTACCATGGATCTGGAAGTTGATTGGACTTAGTTCACCCAAAAATGGAATTTCTGTCAGCCTGCACTGTCTATACGACGTAAATACCATAGGAGAATGACAGGGTAGAGAAGAAATTGTTGATTAAGGTTATTATTTTTTTGTTTTTGCGCACAAAAAGTATTCTCTTCATAACATTAAGGTTGAACCACTGTAGTTGCATGGACTATTTCAACAATGTCTTTACTACTTCTCTGGACCTTGAATGTGGTAATTATGTTGCTTTCTATGGGGGATAAAAATTTTTTATCTGATTTTATCAAAAAAAAAAAAAAAAAAATCTTAATTTGTGTTCCGAAGATGAACGAAAGTTTTACGGGTGTGGAAAGATATGAGGGTGAGTAATTAATGACAGAAATTTCATTTTTGGGTGAACTAACCCTTTAAATCTTAATTCAATCTGAGCTGTTTTAAATTCAGTTAAATTATCAAAAGTATTTGATGGTTTCAAAAATGCAGGTTGTGGCGGTTTCAGAATTTGTGGTCAAATGTCAATTACAATGCAGATAGTAGGGTTGGTTTTGACAACGTTACCTCTTCTAAACAAGATTCTTTTTGTCTTCTATAAAAAGTGGTTGGTTTTGTGCTTGTAATTTCCTGAATTTTAAAGCCACATCTGTTTGTGTGCATCATCAGAGGTTCTCTGTATAAAATAAAACTTTTATGTGCACAGTATCTGAATATTTGTTATAATTATCTTTTATTGTGTCAATAGGTACAAAATGTTTTTCATCAACAATACATCATGAACTATTGGCATAGTTCATGTCAGAAGTGGTGAATGACTAAAATCATTGTACATGATTTACTGCTGTTCTGCATCTCTTTTTTTTTTACATACTTAGAGGATCTTTTTTTAGTTTATATTTAAGGCATCCAGCATAACAGCATGAAATAATAATCAAATCTGAAGTGAGCATTAAAATGAATTAGCCATGTGTTGTTCATATGATAAACTTTATTATAGTAATTCAATAGATTTGTGCCTTATGCAAATATAGTGGACACATACTTTATGAAACAGACAGAAAGCCACACATACATTTGGTTTTTAATAGGTGTAAGAATTTGACTTTTTGTTGTTTTGTTGTTCTCATTTGCAATACTGATGAATAAAATTATAAAACTGGAATGGAAAAAGTATAAAAAAACTATATATATATATATATATATATATATATATATATATATATATATATATATATATATATATATACTACAAAAACTGGCAAAAATGGACAGAATCATAGATTATAGATCAGTGTATTTTCCTTCATGTTCTTGTTTACATTTTGAGACAATACAATCATTAAACATTTAAAGAGATTATTATACAATTATATATTTAACTGAATAAAAAAATAATTACATCTGTCAAATTCTATAATGCACCAATCCATCAATACTCCTCCCACTTTTAATGTGAACTGTTAGGAATACTTTTTTTTATTACATATTATTTTACATATGCATTAACTATATGCAATGGATGTGGAACCACACTAACAAGACTCCTGGTTTTACTTAAACTTTATTCTGTTGTCAAACCAAGCATGTTGTTCAAGCTGAGGTTCATCTTGGCATCATCTTCCTTGCTAGTAGTATCAACTACCGGATAGTCCTTTTCAGCATCAGGCTTTGTGACTTTAAATGTTCCTCTATTCACTTTTGTAGGGCTGCCTGGTTCTGAAGATATGCCGAAATCTGGGTTTGGGGTACGTGCGTTAGACAACCTCAGCCTTTCCTGGACATCTACAGCGACTGTCTGTCCATTGACTCCAACAGATGGAGATGAAACTTTCAGATTTGTCTTGACTGACGAGACAGAGACAGCCGTGTCAGTTATTGTTTTCGTAGGGTCAGTACTGAGGTCAACCGCTCCACTGCGTTCTTGCAAGATACTGTCAATGACGCTGGCAGGCAAACTGTGAGTTTTGAAGATAGGTATATTTTTGGGGAGTTTTATTTCTGAAGTGGTACCATCTACTTCTGGTGCTTTACCGTTAATATCCTCATCCTTTGATTCCATAGATTTACGCCATTTGAAGGGCCATTTTACCCGACGCTTGGAGCCCTCAGCTTCAGCATTGATGCCTGGAACATCTACATCAACCCCAGTGTTTGGTTGACTCAAGTCAACATCAGGACCACCAACCCCAGGTGCAGATAGGTTCAAATCTGGTCCACTTACATCAGCAGCAATGTCAGCATCAGGAGATTTGACTTTTGGACCAGATGGGTGAAACTTTTTGAATGTTGGGAATTTCATCTTTCCTTTGGGAGCATTGATGTCAACGTCTGCTGTGGGAACATCTACATCAAGCCCAGCATTGGGAAGACTCACGTTAACATCAGGACTATTAACCTGAGGTGCAGATAGGTTTAGATCAGGTCCACTTACATCAGCAGCAATGTCAACATCAGGACATTTGACTTTTGGACCAGATGGGTGAAACTTTTTGAATGTTGGGAATTTCATCTTTCCTTTGGGAGCATTGATGTCAACGTCTGCAGTGGGAACATCTACATCAAGCCCAGCATTGGGAAGACTCACGTTAACATCAGGACTACCAACCTCAGGTGCAGATAGGTTTAGATCTGGTCCACTTACATCAGCAGCAATGTCAACATCAGGAGATTTGACTTTTGGACCAGACAGGTGAAACTTTTTGAATGTTGGGAATTTCATCTTTCCTTTGGGAGCATTGATGTCAACATCTGCAGTGGGAAGCTTTATATCAGCATCTGGCACTTTGACATCTGTATCAACTGTTGGAGCTGAGAGGCTGAGATCGGGAGCTTCTGCATTTAAGTCAATCCCA
This sequence comes from Megalobrama amblycephala, assembly GCF_018812025.1. NCBI lineage: Eukaryota > Metazoa > Chordata > Actinopteri > Cypriniformes > Xenocyprididae > Megalobrama > Megalobrama amblycephala. The sequence continues at coordinate 20,683,201 of NC_063048.1, forward strand.
GGACTCTTCACTTTTGGACCGGAAAGGTCAACTTTTGATTTCTTAAACGTAATCGGTTTAAACTTTCCAGATGGAGCCTTTAAATCTGGGGAACTGACATCTACACTGGGGACACTGACTTCAGCTTTTGGTAAAGTTGCATTCACATCAGGCACACTGATCTCAGCTTTGGGAAGATTTAGGTCAGTTAATTCTCCTTTGAGTTTGGGAACTGAGAGATCTAGATCTGCATTAGCATCCAGCTCAGGCCCTTTTACTTTTGGCTCAGACAGATTCAGTTTTGGCAAATTGAAATGTGGCATCTTAAATTTTCCAGATGTGGCATTAATGTCAACATCTGGGACTTTTAGGTTTGCATCAGGTCCTTCAAGCTCTGCTTTTGGCAAGTTTATGTCTACATCTGGAGTGGAGAGATTTGGTGACTTTCCCCCAATATTCACAGTTGGAGCTTTTAAGTCGGCTTTTGGCAAATCAATGTCTAAAGAGGGAGCAGAAATGTCACCTTCAACTTTAGGCGTGGAAAGACTAAGATCAGGTGTTTTAACATCTACATTAGGTCCCTTGAGTTCTGCTGTAGGGATGTTCACATCTACATCAGGCGCTTTAACCCGAGGTCCAGAAAGACCAAACTTGGGAAACTTCAAGTGAGGTAGCTTGACTTTGCCAGAGGGGGCATCAATGTCTATTTTAGGAGCATTTAAGTCAATGCCTGGGGCTTTGAGATCTACATTTGGACTTTTGATATTAGCATCTGGCAAGTTCAGATCCGAATCTGGCAAGTTCAGATCCACATCTGGACCACTTAATTTGCCTTCCACTTTTGGTGCTGAAAGACTGAGATCTGGAGCTTTTAGGTCTAGGTCCGGTGCTTGGAGATCTCCCTGTGCATTGAGGTCTACATCTGGACCTTTAATTTTTGACCCAGATAGATTTAATTTAGGCAGTTTAACATGCGGCTTCTTTAGCTTTCCAGATGGACCTTCTATGTCGATATCTGGTGCCTGCACATCAACAGCTGGAGTTTTAATGTCTAGATCTGGTGCAGAGAGGTTGAGGTTTGGTGCTTGGAGATCTCCCTGTGCATTGAGGTCTACATCTGGACCTTTAATTTTTGACCCAGATAGATTTAATTTAGGCAGTTTAACATGTGGCTTCTTTAGCTTTCCAGATGGAGCTTCTATGTCGATATCTGGTGCCTGCACATCAACAGCTGGAGTTTTAATGTCTAGATCTGGTGCAGAGAGGTTGAGGTTTGGTGCTTGGAGATCTCCCTGTGCGTTGAGGTCTACATCTGGACCTTTAATTTTTGACCCAGATAGATTTAATTTAGGCAGTTTAACATGCGGCTTCTTTAGCTTTCCAGATGGAGCTTCTATGTCGATATCTGGTGCCTGCACATCAACAGCTGGAGTTTTAATGTCTAGATCTGGTGCAGAGAGGTTGAGGTTTGGTGCTTGGAGATCTCCCTGTGCATTGAGGTCTACATCTGGACCTTTAATTTTTGACCCAGATAGATTTAATTTAGGCAGTTTAACATGCGGCTTCTTTAGCTTTCCAGATGGAGCTTCTATGTCGATATCTGGTGCCTGCACATCAACAGCAGGAGTTTTAATGTCTAGATCTGGTGCAGAGAGGTTGAGGTTTGGTGCCTTGACATCTAGATTAGGTCCTTCCAGTTCAGCTTTTGGAAGATTCAAATCTACTCTAGGAGCTGACATGTTCATGTCTGATGCTTGTATCCCTGCATTTAGATCTGGAGTTTTCGACTTTGATTTATATGAGCTTAGCTTTGGCATTTTAAGAGTTGGGAACTTGTGCTTTGCAGATGGAGCATGAACATCAATTTGGCCAGAGGGAGCATCTATATCGACATCAGGAGTTTGAATATCTATGTTTGGAGCTTCAAGATTGGCTCTTGGCAGATCAATGTCAACATTTGGTGCACTGACATCTGCATTTAATTTCGGGACAGAAAGTGCAAGATTTGGTGTATTTAGATTTGCATCAACATTCGCCTCTGGGACTTTTACTTTTGTCGTTTTTGTTTTCTTAAATTTTGGAAATTTAAACTTGGTAGAAGGAGGTTCAGTATTCACTTTTGGTGTTTCAATGTCCAAGTTTGGACCACTGAGCTGAGTTGTTGGCAAGGTCATGTCTACTTCAGGGGAGTTAAATTCTCCATTAATCTTTGGGGCTGACAGATTTAAATCGGGGTTTTTTAGGTCAGCGTTTATGTCTGGGGTGGTTAAATTCACATTACCATTAACCTTTGGTTTTTTAGCCGGTAAACCGAAGTTGGGCATTTTGAACTTGGACGTTTTTGTCTTCAATTCAGGTTTATCCACATTAACAGAAACATCCGGAGTGTTTAGACTAGGGGAGGAGACACTGACATCAGGTGCTTCTAATGTGCCATCCAGACCTGCTCCTTCGAGATTTGGTGCAGACATGCCAAAAGTTGGCCTTTTGAACCCTGGGCGGCTGAAGTTTGGTGTGGCATCCTTTAACTCCATCTGTGGCATTTCTGCATTTACTGTTGGGGTTGAGATGCCACCCTTGAGGCTTGGGGCATTTATCTGTCCATTTAGCCCATTAACCTGAACACCCGGTGCTTGAAGTCCTGCCTCACTGTTCAATCGGAGATCACCAAGGGACTAAAGAGGAAGAAGAGATGAAGACCAATTTAGCATTTATTTTTTATTTTCTCTTTTTTATTTCCTTTAATTCACAAGGTTGCTTACCACTCCTGCTTTTAGGTCTTTTGTTGTCTTAAGTTCAAGGTTGTTGTCATAGGGCTTAACGATTCTGATCAGTTCTAGCACTTCATCTTTACTGAGGTGGTCCAGATGAATTGTTGCCGAAACAAACTGATTTCCTGAAAGAAACAAAAAGAGAGGATAAGATATGTTTCAGAATCAATGAAATTTGTTTGTATGATTGAGGCAACATACTGTATAGGATACTTGCTCACATTATGTGAGTTCCTTACCTTCCTGCAGGTTAATTGCAGGCTTTTTGATTCCTGTGACTACGGCCCCTCCTTTCTCTGTGTCCTCCAAAGTTAAAGTCTTTGTTTCTCCATTCTGCAAATGAACAAGGTGACTTACTACCATACGTTAAAGTGTTTTGTTTATAATCTCATATATATACGCACATAATGTTATATGCATCAGGAAAAAATATTTTACTGTGCCATGGCAAAGATGTAGTCAGTGGTATAATGAATGTGTGAAATGTAATTAAAGGTGCTATAAATGATTATTAGCCATGCTGGAACTTCTAGCAGACTTAACCACTGAATCAGACACGCCCTGCCTTCTGAATGGCTAAACAAATCTTTCAGGTAATAGGGATATTATATGTGTCATTGCACCTTTAAATTTCTATTTTGGTGAGAGGGTACCAACCATCATGTCTTCACTCCTTTAAATACAACCGGACATGTCATGAAAACCAGTTTTCAAGAGATCTGTCAAAACAAAAACAATTTAGTATTAATATTTGGGACTGAGTTATGCGAGCATTCACTTGAATTATATATTTTTTAAAATGTACATTTCAAATTTGCAAGTGAAATAACTGACAGTCCTATTGACTTAAGTAATTCAGCCAAGCATTTTATTTTAGTATTTTAAGGAACATACAAAGGAAGTAGTGACTAATCGGAATTTGAATTTGAGGCTAGTTTCAGACCTCAAAGCAAGAGAACCCCCTGCTGATTCAAAACAAAGCTGTTAAACACCATCGTCATGACATTGTTACTCCATAAATGGGCATATAAGTGCATGGGAGTGTGATTACTTCCTTGCGGCCTTTTTAACCCCTTCCCACACTCCTTTAGACACTTGTTACATCTATATTGCATCATTTTAAGTAGTCTTGTACATTGATTGGGAATAAAGATTATATGTAGCACCACTGTTACATGGTTTGAAAAGATAAATAGTTTTTTATTTTAATCAATATAATTAATTTAAATATTAACTAAAAACAACAAACATTGCGTTTTGAAGAAGGGAAAGAGGAAGTGGCCATGAAAAGTCAGGAACCACCTCCAGTTTTTCCAAACCAGAAATGTAATCGGCTGTAATGCAGTTCTAGTTAATCAGATGTTCAACAAGACTAGATCTCATAGTGAGAAGGTGTTTGTTAAAAAGTGATTAAGATAGGAAGATACTATTCCATACTGTTTGCAAAACACATTTCTTTAAGACAAGTCAAGCAGTAAATAAATAAATAAATAAAAATTATGCTTCCTTTGCCTTATAAAGTCAAAGGTCAACCAGCCCCGGTTGCCAGTCATCCAGTGACATGGGCTGTGGCTTTATGACATCATGACATCTTCAATCTCACACTACGGTTTGAGCTAACATCACATAGGCTTGCAAAGTTTTTTTTGTTGTTGTTTTTTTAAAGAAACAACTGTCGTAACCTTACATATGTATATTATAGCAAAATATAGCATCTACAGGCCCAGCTTTTCAGATTTCAAAGTGTAAAACATAGCAGGTCTTACCTCCCATAACTAAAAATTAAAAAGCTTTTTTTTAACCTGGTATTCTGTCTCTTTAACAGATTGTTATGTGTGTTTGTGTGTGTGTGGTTTTTGTCAGGAATGCTTCAGGAATGGATGGACTGTGGAGTATGAGGAGAACCAGTTTGTTCAGATGAAAGAAAGATGAGGAGATAAATACCAGGGTTCTGATGTCTAAACGTTGCGTACATACATAAAAAAAAAACAAGGCACTGAAATGTGCATATGCACACTTTTAGGATGAAATCTACATAAATGTCTGTCTTCCAGTTTTATCTGTTTTGTCTAAAAAACATATTCAAACTGATTGGAAGTGCCAGATGGTCTTGACAATGTAGTGAAGATTTTCAGCTTCAGTATCAGAATGATACAATTACTCAATAAAGCCTTGAGTTTAATCAGCATCGGTAGTCATCTAATGTGTCACCTCTCTTCTACAAAAACTCATGCTTAAAAGCCATCTTTGTTATCATAATATTATAATTATAGCCTGCACATGTTGCATGATGAATCAGTGCTAAACGTTTCAGATTAGCAGAATAACAATGTTCCTACTGTTCACATTTTTGTGAACGTTTTCAGTTTCTAAGCTAGTATTAATCACTAAAACCTCAATATACTCACATTTATAACAACAATCAGAGCAAAGTACACAGCAAACACACATATTAAAAGAGCTGCTTCAACAACAGAACGGTTTTAATATTTATTCCATACTGCATCTACATCTCGTAATTAAGTGAATTTATCAGTTTCCATCAGAGGCAAAGATGCCTAAACACAAAAGCATTATGCAGCATAATTAATTGCACTATGATGTTCTTTCTGATTCTGTATGTTTTATATAAGCAGCATAGACCGAAAAAATGAAGAGTGAGCCACTTACCCAAAGTCGTAGCTGCTGGTGTTGACACCTCTAAACTCCTGGTGAGTTTGACTGTCATACTCTCTGTCATGAGATAAATGCATATGGAGCCACTAAACAGGTTCTGCAACATTAGCATGACAACCACACACACATACACACACACACACACACACACACACACACACACACACACACACATCGAAACTACAGATACAGAGAGTACGTTTTAAAGTGATGTCTATTGTAAGTTTAGATGTAAATTTGTGGCATGATTCAGATTAATGTTCTTGTTGTTTGTTTTTAATTTATTGTGTTGTTTGTGTGTGTGTGTGTGTGTTTGGGGGGGGGGGGGGTTAGGTCTTCTGCCTCATGGAGAACAGACAGACTTGCAACAGTGATTTGATCAGTCAAAAAAAAAAAAAAAGTTAAAAATCCAGAGGAAAAACCTGCATTTTTTATGTCATATAATTAAATTGGCTGAGATAAACCATGTTTTACTCAATTATATGATCAAATATTTAATATTTGTGGGGACCAAATGTCAATTGTGGGAGTGAGTCTTAAGGTCTATATAGCTACGGCCCTGGTTTCAGTCAGATCATTAGAAACGTAACAGAAACATCCACTGAGAAAAGTGTGTTTTGTCAACAGAGAAATATTGAAAGCAAACTGTTGTGTTTGCAAGGGTTTGGCCTTAAAGTCTTGTGCCACACACCCTTAAATTCTTTCTAAAATACATTTGAATGCATGAAGTTATCAGCCAAATGTTTTGAAAGTTTCAGTAAAGGGATTGTTTACCCAGAAATAAAAATTATTTATTTTTTTCTGTGTAATATTAAAGAAGATATTGAAAAAACAAAACTTCAAAATTTGATCTGACTGACTTGCAATGTATGGAGAAAAGAAGTAGACACATTCTTTAAAATTTATACTTTTGTGTTCCACAGAAGGTAGAAAGGCATACAGATTTGAAATGACATGAGAGTGAATAAAGACTTTTTTGGACAAATTTTGGGGTGAACTATCCCTTTAACATTAATGTGACACCCACAAACCCAGACTGAAAAGTATTTCGGAAGTTATTGTTCACATTTCTCAGCACTACTGAGGCATATTTAATTAAATTAACCCACAAACATCCAACTGGAAACTGACGTTCTTTATCGTTTCATTCCATGAACTGCAGTACATCAACATTTCTTTGCAATAAGTAATATATTTATCATGCTTTGAAAAGTAATACTATTAGTCACCCACCTTGCAACCATAAGCTCTTGGCAGCACAAATGGAGCCTTTCATCTTAACCACTATTTCTGACAGAAAATAGCTTCTATGATGTCTTACATTTACAAGAAGAGACTATGTCAATGCAAATGAGGAACCACTTGTCTTCACAATACAGGGTTTCTGTTTTTTAACTACATTGGATGCTAAACTGTACAGTAGTTCTGAATGTTTACAATCCGGTACAAATGTAATTGTATAATTTAAACTATAGAAAAACACTCACTCTATAAACAGACTTGACTTTTTTTTTTCTCTAAAAACAGTGAAGGCCTTCATCAAGGCCTTTCATGTTTTCATAAATACAAAGTTCTGTCAGGAAACTCTAGATGGCGCAGGCTAATAGGTCCTTTAACTCAATCTGCTCGTAATCACATCATCTATAGGGCACAGCTGATTGGTTCCTGCTGTATCAGTAGCCAATGAGCTTGCATGCTCAACCTTCAAAATACTTTGGTAGCATTTGCCTTAGCAGTGCAGCGCGCTTTCAGAAACCCTCCGCCTTCCCCAGCTCCACCTGTATAGATCTGCTATGGGTAATTTAATGTACGCTATATTGTACAGCAGCAGCAAGCGTTGTCATGCTTACTTACTGACGCCTATTACTCCTACTGGGGCATAGGCCGCAGACAAGGGTTCTCCAGGCATCCTGGTCCTGGGCCAGTCTCACCAGCTGTCCCCAAGTGCGGCTTGTACTCTTGACATCGGCGTCCAGGTCTCTGCAGCAACTGTTTCCATGTCAAGGCTTGCCTGGTGATGTTGGAAACCGGTTTACGGAAAATGTGTCCTAACCGTCTCCAGCGACGTTGGATGATCTCTTCGTTTTTGGCTTTTGCGCTGCCAGTGTTCCTGGTTGCTGATGGTATCGGGCCATCTGATCTGGTGAATGCACCGCAGATTATGTTGATAAATGTCTGTATCTTTTTGGTGGTGGTTACAGAGGTCCTCCATGTTTCAGAGCCATAGAGCAGAACTGACTTCACGTTTGTGTTAAACACCCTGATCTTTGTTTTGATGGACAAGTTTCTTGAGCTCCAGATATTGTTTAGTTGGAGAAAAGCTGTCCTGGCCCTGCCAATCCTCGCTTTCTCATTTCTTTTTTTTATGAAAGAAATGAAAAAGGACATGGAAGAACATTTTTGGTTAAATGAGTGATAGTATGAAAATTAGAAATGTCCTTCACTGATTTAATACAGTTTTTTTTTTTTTTTTAGAAAGTTTATGGACTTTCTAACAAGTCAGTCAAAGGCTCATCCAACCTTTTTTTCAAAAACTAAAAGTGACATTATCATCACACTATTAAAATTCCACACATGGTTGCAGAAGTTTCATTTTTCAAGATTTCAAGTATAGTCAAAAGTGCATCTAACTGAAGAATCACCCATGTATGACCTTAATTTTACCCATTTTCTCTGTGTACTCAGCAAAGCTCTTATTGACTGCACTGTCATGAACAGCCACAGATGTATTACCGAACCTCAAAAGAAAGTGCTTAAGAGAGGAAAGCACCTTGTGTGCTTAGCGTAAGCTAATGAAGGTTGACTGTGGCATTGAGCTTGTGCACATGTTGTGGCAAGAGCAGTACGTTCGCCTTAAGGGAGGACTTTGGAGTTAAGTCTTTGACTTTTATTTATTCGAGTTACATCCAAGTCTTAGCGTCTGGGCATCAGGTATGAACTTGCCTCCTGCATTGTATCTCTGTAATGAAATACAGTCACCAGAATCCGGGAAACAAAAGCTCTCCTCGAGCGGTAAACGTGTTAAGGCCTCACCATTAATTAAGGAAGAACCTCATAGTGATGGAAGCAAAAACACAGGAATGAATGTTGCTTCATGCTTCAAACAGGTGTCTGAATACGGCAAAGTCAGCCAATGGCAATCAAAAAGTGCATTTACTCGGTTTGCTCGAGAGTTGAATTTTTTAGGTCATTTGTTGGTTTCTTTCACTGTGGTACAATGTGGTGATACAAAATGTGGTTGGGCAACTCTTAGTTTGAATTGCGAAAAACACATTTTTGTCATTGTACACACCACCATCAGCACAGTACTGAATTTTTCAGATACCATTGATCCGGTTGTGACATACTTGCATAAACACTAACAACATACTTGAAGAAACACTAACAATCAAGATGAAAAGCCATGAATACTTCATGGCAAACAAGCTAATGTTTAAGTAACAAACTGTTTATCCTATTTACAAAAAGTTCTGACCCTCAGACCATAGTTTAATACATCATATCATTAAAAAATATATTAAACTTATAAGAAAGACAAAAATATAAACATTTTTTAATACACATTACTATGTGCTGAAATAATGTTACGTCTTTTATAATGTTCCATAACTGTTTCACAACTTTTTGTCAATGGTAGATATTTAAACATATATATTGCACTTTATTTTACAGTAGGTGCACTTGCAGCGTTCATAGCTAAAGTACTGGTACTATAAGGCAACTACATTGGTTAAGGTTAGGTTTAAAGGGTTAGTTCACCCAAAAATGAAAATTCTGTCATTTATTACCCACCCTCATGCCGTTCCACACCCGTAAGACCTTCGTTCATCTTCAGAACACAAATTAAGATATTTTAGTTGAAATCCGATGGCTCCGTGAGGCCTCCATAGGGAGCAATGACACTTCCTCTCTCAAGATCCATAAAGGTACTAAAAACACATCTAAATCAGTTCATGTTCGTTCAGTGGTTCAATATTAATATTATAAAGCGATGAGAATATTTTTGGAGCGCCAAAAAAACAAAATAACGACTTATTTAGTGATGGCCGATTTCAAAACACTGCTTCATGAAGCATCGGATCATAAATGAATCAGTGTATCGAATCATGATTCAGATCGCGTGTCAAACTGCCAAACGGCTGAAATCACGTAACTTTGGCGCTCCGATCAGCAGATTCGATATACTGATTCATTTATGATCCGATGCTTCCTGAAGCAGCCTTTTGAAATCGGCCATCACTAAATAAGTCATTATTTTGTTTTTTTGGCGCACCAAAAATATTCTCGTCGCTTTATAATATTAATATTGAGCCACTGTACTCACATGAACTGATTTAAATATGTTTTTAGTACCTTTATGGATCTTGAGAGAGGAAGTGTCATTGCTCCCTATGGAGGCCTCACAGAGCCATCGGATTTCAACTAAAATATCTTAATTTGTATTCCGAAGTTCAACGAAGGTCTTACGGATGTGGAACGGCATGAGGGTGAGTAATAAATAACAGAATTTTCATTTTTGGGTGAACTAACCCTTTAAGGGTAGGTTTAGGGTTAGTACCTAGTTATTGTAATCACTATAATAAGTACATACTGTAGTATGTACATGTGGAACAGTACTGTAAAAAAGTGCCACCGAAACATTTATAAAATCAGGCAATATGAAAGTCAGCCTTCATGTTGAAGGTCTTCTTTCCACATTTTACCAGTTATGAGCTCAACAACATAACAGGCTCTGGTTAGTTTTATAGTTTTTTATTATAGCCTATTTTTCAGCAAATAGGCTTATATATATATATATATTTTTTTTTTTTTTACATAATTTCCCTCAATTTAAGCAGGTCCTTTAGTAGCTACCAATGGCAGAAAAACAAAATGGCTGCTGCATTTAACAGGCTACATGTGTGATATGCAAAATATGATTATTTTGTCAACAAATAAAAAAATGTCTCCCAGAAACACAAATTTCATATAATCCTCAAGTGGGATAAAGGTAAACACAATTGGCTTGCCATCCTTGAAATATCCTTCTGGGCTTCTTACAGAAGAATAGGCCTATACATTATTTAAAGGGATAGTTCACCCAAAATTTAATATTCTGTCATCATTTACTCCCTCAAGTTGTTCCAAACCTGTATGACTTTCTTTATAGTTTTTTTTTTTTTATACTATGGAAGTCATTAGGGCCCATCAACTGTTTGGTGTCCCATATTCTTCAAAATATCTTTTGTGTTCAGCAGAAGAAAGAAATTCATACAGGTTTGGAACAACTTGAGAGTGAGTAAAGATGACAGAATTTTCATTTTTTTGGGTGAACTATCTCTTCAATATTAGAGTAATACTAGAAGTGACTAGAAATAGAGGTGGTATGGGGGTGGTGCAGAAAAGACCGGAAGAATAGCATTGGTGAGGTAAGTGTTTAAGCAGTTTATTTTAAAGGCCCTAGTGTCCATAGTAGTCAGTCTCACACTGTCTAAACCAAATTATGACTCACTGTAAAAAATAATACAAAGTCTGTATATGGTTACAGCATAAATTAAGCAGGCTCTAAAGAAATCTTTGTTCTGCCAAAGAGACACACATCTCCACTCAGACAGTGACAGCACAGGGGTCAGGGTCAAATTCAGTATCACGTACAGCCTGCTGCACTTCCTCTGATGTAGGAGGAAGATGTAATTCATCTTGATTAACATGTTCTAGATGGCTTTGAGATAAGATGTTTCTGTGTACCTGATTGTAGCCTAAATGTAACTGTATCATTGTTTGATAGTGCCTTCATCTTCTTGTAGCGGTATTCTAGGGACAAATTGAGGGTTTAATCAATGAATGTATATCCTAAACTACTTGGTTTCAGACATGTTTGACATTCCTGTTGGTTCTGAGTCTGTCTTGTAAGTAACATGCATGGCCATTGAGTCAGTGTTTCTGGCACTGTATACCTTTGTAAACTAGGCGCGGCAGCGACTGAGCATTGTGAGCACACTTCAGCGGAATGCCACCACTCCACATTCTCATGCAGGTATGCAGAAACCCAATGCAACTGCACAACTAAGACCAAAGAGAACTGTGGAAAGATCATCATTTTAACAGATATCCAGTGGACGGGACGTGCGAATGTTGGAGTGGTGGTAGCGGTGTCTCTTAAGGGCATTTTCAAACCTTGTAGAACTAGAGAGCAAGGCAAAGTTGCTCTAGGTGGACTATGAACTGTAACTGTGTTTCTTCAACTAAGAACTCAGTGGTTTAACTTATTTAAACTGTATCTCACAGGAGAATTATGTTGTTTTAGTATGTTTTATTTGCTTATTTAAAGTAATAAAAAGTGATAAAAATTCCCACCATTGTCATTTCCACTACATTTCAAATTATGTATTGTGTTTGGCAGCATTATAAATGTCACATTAAATATTTTGGAATAAAATGGATGATTTTGTCTCTCTAATAGCTAGCATTTTTATTAATCCTAAATGCACAAAGGGAAATATTTTCACAATTCTTGCACAATTGACACTACACCACAACCTGGATGATGCGACGGCAGACATTTTGCGCCAGAACGCCTACCACACCAGCTTATTGGTGGAGAGGAGACATGCAGTGAGTTTTGTACATTCTATTATACTGGGGTTTTACTTTGTTTATAAAACAAAAGTTCATTCAAAGGCATATGAAGTATATGAAGCATGAAAAAAAAAACTTTCGACACATTTCTTAGTGTATGAGGCCTGTGCAGGGGGATTGTTCCTGTAACAATGGAGGTCGCTTTATGAAGCATATGCTAAATAAATACTTTCTTTTTGGTGGTTGTTCTCTTAAGAACATTCTAACAGTTGCAAAGCCCTGTGGATATGTTGTGTTTAACATGTCCCAGTATTTCTTAAGGAACTGACGTAATATTTTGTCAGACAGTTGTGGGGAGGTCCTTCTGGAGGCATTTTACATGTTCATAACCTGAGTGTGAATGAATTAGTTGCCTTAGAAACACTTGAAGAATTTGAGTGCCAGAGAACTAGTTGTATTGCAGAGCGCCAAGAGTCTTCTGATAAGAAGAGTTTCTCAATGAGCACATGCGTTATTTGTGAAACTTGACCAGAAAATGTAAAGTGTCTTTGTGATGCTTCCTCTGATGTCCTATCACAAAGAAAGATTGAGGTGTGAGGTCTAGCATTGTACCTGAGGCATCTGTTCACTTCTACACTACATTCCTGAACCAGCCTAAATACTGTTCAACCCACGCATAATACAAATATGCTAAATTATTCATTTAGATGGAATTCAGGTAAACTCCATTCCGAAACAGTAACAAGTTTCACATTGCACATATACGCATTGCTGCAGCGTAGGCATAAATATTTCCTTTAATTCAAAAGTTCACCCTATGTACAGTATAATCGGACACAGAAAAAGTATGCATATTTGGCATGCTGTTCAAGAGAGGGCTCCAAGCTCAGAATTTGGTCCACACGTAGAGTACTCCACCATCCCAGGTTGGGATAGGAAATATTTTTGAGAGGGGAGTTGGGGTGGTGGAGGGATGCTGGAAAACTGTCATGGGATAGAGGCAGGTCGTATTTAGAGTTATAGTTACACACTCATATAGATTCAAAGTGAGACATAAAAAAACAAAATTTAATTTGCAGTTCAAATCAAGGGGACATCATATTTACATCTAAATGGTAATTCATTTACATAAATTGGATGGGATCCAAAATCCCAATGTTTTAGAAGTAGTGACAGATCAATTCTTTCTGTATTGTGACAGATCTGAATGAGCTTGCATTCGATTGTAAGAAAGAGGCAAGGTTTGATTGGACTAAATAACTGGAGAAGTTCAGCATATGTTAGAAGTCTGTCGCTAAATTTTGGATTCAGTTTCTGAATAGTAAGTGTTTGTGTGCCTGTTACTGTGTGTAACTCGCATCAAGCCTGACATCAAGAATTGTAAAAAAGTACAATTCTTGCACAGGCAGGTTGATAGTTCAACTGAATTAGTACATTTCAGAAAGCAAACATGATCAAGGTAAAGAATCATGTCTTTATTGACTTGAAATAAAACAAAATTCATATTTAGACTAAAATTTGTATTTTATTTATCATAAAAAGCATAAACATACACAGTATGTTTAAAAGACTGGCTGTTACTCTTAAGAGAAACAATGATTGAAAAGATGACATCATTCTGCGATGATGAGTATCTCTTTATCTGCTTCAGTGGTTTCAGTCATCAGATTCTCCCTGACTGGTGACATCGGTTCTCCTTTCTTGCATGCACTTAACTTTGGATTGTCCCTTAAATAAACACATGCACAGACATATAATTACATTCATATCAAAGCATGCAGCCACATCAGAAAGTTAATGTGTTATATTTCAGTCTGTTCCCAGGTAAAGCTATCATGTGACTTTAAAATATAACACATAAGCCTTAACTACATGTCAAAAAGTAGGAGAGAGAAGCAGCATATTTCTCTAGTTTCACCAAAGCCCTTAAATTGACAATGTTTAATTCATATGTTGATTAGCCCCTCCCCCTCAAGCCTGACTCAGGTCCTTATTATTCATCTCAGGTCTCAACATTGCATAATGGGAATATATTACTTTTCAGAGTGAAGAGACACCACCCTTCTCTAAACTACAACAATGACTCTCAATTTACCCAAGCAATCAGTTACACCTCTGTTGTTCACATATCATCTAGGTAACCACACCACTCCCATTAGTTTTGTCTCTTTGTGTTAACGTTAATCCCGCTGCCTCTGCTGGTCGCAGCTAGTACTGACAGCCATGAATAAACAGCAAAAGATGAATTGGAAAGTGCGAGGGCTTGTCTTCTGCCATACTGAATCATTTATTTACATAAACACATACTTACACACAGGCTAACTTACTTCTTGAAGCTGAAGGCCCCCCAGAGGCCGCTGATGGTGGCCTGCAGGCCTGGACTGTTCTCATTGTTGACAGGATTTTTTTTCCCACTCAGTTTCTTTCTCAGACCGCTGGGCCTCGCGGGAGCAGAGGTCTCAATTTTACAATTTTTACCCTGCCCACAAGGACGTTTCCGGGACAGACCTGAGACCTAGAACAAAGGTGTAGGAAGTTAGACTGAGGTTGGAGGTGGGGAAAATTGTACCAGTGTTTAAATTTTTTTTTCTCCATTATACTGTACGTAAGGTGTCAGGAAATGGAAATGCAGACTCTGTGGTTTTGGGTCATGATTAGACGGACGTGCCTTTGTTCTGTTCAGAGCAGGTTTCAGCTTGTCTGTGGGAGAACTGCTAGGGCTGTTGGAGACATCTGAATCTCTCTCCTTTTCCTTCAAAGAGAATAAAAAAGAAAAGAGAGAATTATATTTTCTAGGGAAAATGTGAGTGGTGTTTGCCCATGCTGAACCTAGGGGGTGTTGTGGGTGGTTGCAAGGGCGTCGCTTACTGACCTAAGGCAAAAGGGACCATGACAGTGTTAGGATGCCTAGATATTAGGATTTTTTGATTAATACGGATAAATGACTTATTTACATGTTATGGCAGATAACTAATAAATGGCAGATAATAAAATTATGTCTAATTAAATTACAAATAATAAAAAATCAATAATGGATTATTATTAAAATCAATAAAGTGGATTTAGGCATCACAACAATGTACAGAATAAAAATGAATATTCATTATGAGATGTGCTAAAGATACACTTAACGGTGTTATTAAATTAGTGGTTTTTGAAAAACTATACAACTAAGTTAGCGTCAAGTGAGCAAATGAGCATGCACAATTAAATATCCAATATCAACTTACATAAAATATATCATACATCCCTATTTAATTAGAACAGCGCAAAAGTTCAAAAAAAGATTATTCACTATAAAATGTCCATGACTTTTTATAATTTTCTGACTTCACTCATTCTATGAATTTTCCAGACATCACAATTCTAATTAATACACATTTTAGCGAGCACATTAAAAAGGGATAGTTTGCCTAAAAATCTGCAATCATTTACATTTGCAATATTTCTTCTGTGGAACATAAAAGAAGACATTTAAAAAATGCTGCAAACCAAACTGTTTTAGTTATTATTAACACTGAAGAATAAAAAAATAGAGACATTTCTCAAAATATCCTTCAAGCTCCACAGAAGAAAGTCATACAGGTTTGAAATGATATGAGGGTGAATAATAATATCCCTTTAAAATATATAATACCAAATATGAAAAACATAAATTAAAAAAAATTAAAAAAATTCTCACCTTATCAGAGTTGTCCTCTGTGACTAGGAAGTCCTCCACACTAGCAGAGATGCTGCTGGACTGGGAGAAATATGCACTGTCCTGAGACGGAGGAGAGCCAGGAGATTTCTCTGCATCCTCTGTGCCCTCTACAGAGAGGACAAGAGAGAAAGCCCAGATCCTGCACAGGAGAAGCTGCCCTTCTTTCTGTGAAACTGCTGCAGGGTGGACAACCCCGAAGGTGTGGAGGACAACTGGTGTCTGTCTGTGTTGACAGTGGGTGGATGTGAAGCAGATTTACTGATTTCTCTGGTGCTTCCTGACCAGCTAAAGACTCCAAGACCCAAACTAGCAGGCCTGGCAGAGCGAGACGGAGATGCAGGTGGGCTGGACAACTCATCTTTGGCCTGATCTCTCTCTGAGTCAGGGTCCTGACACAATGCTGGTGTGTCTTCTCCAGATTGTGAGGCACTCATCTCTAGAGACTCCACAGGCTGAGGTGAATCTTGTTTTGGCGAATCTTGCTGTGTCTCAGCCTTATTGGATTCATCATGACTGAAGAACCTGATGGAGATGTCAATCATACTATTGATTAGCTGCGGTTAAACTGGAATTTTGGAGGTGAAGAAACAACCATCAGGTCTCCCAATACATGTAGTACTACATACTTAATGCCATTGTCCTACATGACAGTCAGGCCCAATTTAACCCTTGATTGTGTGTGTAATGAGAAAATCAGCAGGTCTAGCTGTATAGTTATGTGTGATAGCAACAGTATACATTCCTTTGGCAAGTTTCCCATCATGCTCTTGTACCTGCTGCGTGTGCCCTGCTCTCCAGCGCCCTCTTCTGATCGGTTCCTCCACTGCAACAGTGTTGCAAAGCGATTTCGAGGGCGAGACTGTCCAGCTGTGCTGCCCTTCTCCTCAGAAACACTAGTGTGGGTGGTCAGTGGCTCAGTGGTGGGAGGAGTTTCAGGACAGCGTCTCTTTACACCAGCTGAGTACTGCCCTAACAGGTCATCCACAGAGAGACTTGCATCTTTACAGAGATAAAAAAAAGAAAATGTTTACATATAAACAT
Organism: Megalobrama amblycephala; assembly: GCF_018812025.1. Classification (NCBI taxonomy): domain Eukaryota; kingdom Metazoa; phylum Chordata; class Actinopteri; order Cypriniformes; family Xenocyprididae; genus Megalobrama; species Megalobrama amblycephala. The sequence continues at coordinate 20,699,929 of NC_063048.1, forward strand.
GCCCAGTCAGGTGTTATATTAATAATATCAGTCCTATCCCTGAGAGTCGTATTCATGGCACTGAGGTCTGCTTACCTTCATGGGGTCTTTTCACCTGTGATGTCCTCTGGGGCAATTTTAGACTCTGCACACTGATGACCCTCTCTTTGCCCCGGGTGGGAGGGGGTCTTTTGGGGGAGGTAGGACTCTGTGGCTGGGTGCCACCTGGTTCATAGTTCTTGCTCCAAATACTCATCTGCAGCGGGTCACTTTTGTGACATTTGTCATTCCAAGTACTACTGCGAACAGCTTTAGAGGGCTGGAAGGGAGGAGAGGTAAACCTCAGGTATTGTGCTACAGTGTTGTTATTGTTAACTAAAACTATTAAAAATTATTTTTGATAAGTGAAATAAATCCTAAATAAAATAAGTGCTGAAACAAGTTCAAGTTCTAAAATTGCTAATTCAATAAAAGCTAGGTAACACTTTATTTTACTGTGTCTTTGTTACACCTTACATGTACTTACTGTAATTGTAATAACAGCAAAGCATGCATAATTACACCTAACCCTAAAACAAACCTTAATCCTAACCTTATAGTAAGTACATGTTGTTAATTAATATTACTCAGTATTTGCATGTATACACTGTAACAAAAGCTAATTCAAAATATTAATAAACATCAATACTATATAATAAATAAAGCTAAAATAACACTGTTGTACTATGAAATAAACCAAAAGTTCAAGCAAATACACATTACAGATGACCAGGTTACCTGAGTGTGAGGTGCGTCAGGGTTGAAGTCATCTATCCTTTGCATCGTGTTAATGTCCAGATTGCCAAGAGCCATTTCCAGCCCACTCTCATCTCCTACATTACTGCATTTAATTGGTTAAGTTACATTTGCAGTCAAACAGAGCTTTGTAACACAAACATACACATTTACAAAAGTTTAAAACAGCTTCAGCATCTGTAATGCAAAAGTAATTTATTGATTCCTTTTAATTAAGTGAAAATGTAAGATCAGCATAAAAGATACGTTCCAGCATAGCTGAGAGAAGCAGGGTCAATGTGATCCGGGTAAGGGTTCAAAGGAACCACCTTCCTCCTCAAGGGGTCAAAGACCAGCTGATACAGAAATGTGTTGTTGGCTTTTGTGAAACCCTCAATGTACTCATTTGGCACAGAGATGTCCATCTTCAGGTATTGACCCATCTTTTTTATCACCTACATGACAGATTTAGTTTGTTTAGTTTTGCTGAATCACTCTCACATGTTCTCTGGTTTTTGATCATTCTGCATGCATTTCTTTAATTAAAAGATTGTTCAGGTCCTCCACTAAAATTTGGGAAAAACATATGGGAAAAGAAATAAGTGCACTTGTGTGTAATAGGGACGCACCGATCATGATTTTTCATTGCAGAGGAGCCGTGCCGAGGCACAACCCACGTAAAAATAATTCTGCAAACAACTGCAATTGCAGGTTTCAAACAGTGATGGCGACAAAGAGGCAAAACTTACGGACTGCAGCTATAAGCAAATTTAATTTATTTGCTCTATAACAGGCTAAACTAGCCTTAAACAAAAATATTTGTAGCCATTTGAAATTAGAGGCAACCACTGAATTTGACCATGATCCAAACAAAGATGCTGCACATGTAGCATTAACAGTCGTTTTGTCTAATGAGAGAATTTCAAGATTTAAAGCAACTTTTTATTTGTGAAATTATGCGACATAAGACACCTGCACAAAACAAAACAGCAGACAGACTGAATGAAAATGCAAATTCCCTTTCCAACAGTTGGTGGCACTTAAGGAACAACAGCAATATAGTGTTTCCTTGGTTACTGCTGTTTATAAAGCAGCGCTGCGCTTTATATTATACGGAAGTAAGTAGAAAAGATAATGCCATTGAAACTTTTTCGGAAGACAGTCAGATCCCTTAAGGATATATTCATAAACCCCCACCTCCCAATTCAATATTTATATTTTTCTTCCGATATTTCGGGCATCGCGAACAGTGAACTTGCTGTGCCTGGTACATTATTTTCTCTGCTGGCATGTCTGTGTTCTCTTCTTTGAGTCTCTCTTCACTGTTTAAAGATTTTCTACTATCTCCACACAAGTAACATTTAGGGAAATGACTGCAGTCTGGAACAGAGATCAGCCAAAATAACACAAAAAACTTTTGTTTATTTGGAGCAAAAAAATGTCTGGTTCCGATTTATGGCCAGTGTATCTCTAGTGTCTAAGATAATAGGCTGAATATGAATATGAAATAAGTTTCAAATCATAAGGTGGTTAATTGAGCATAAACACAGAACACAGTATGTCTCGTGGGAATCGTACCAGAGCAAGAGGGATGTGATGTTATGCTGATCAGTAAAGCAGAAATATATGTGCATATATTAAACTATTTGTTGTGGCAGTTTAGTATATACTAAATGTCATTTCTAACCTTTTTTATTCTCTCACCTTCAGAATATCTGGATTATTTGCCATCCTGAGAAGCTTGCATGCCTTTCCCAGACCAATGCCATACAAAGAAGGCAGATAGTCGCAGCCAGAGAGGATGCACATGTAACGGAACTTCTCCTCTGTGAAGATGTTGCCAAGTGACTTGCAACGGCCCAGGTGACATTGGTCAATCTCCAATCCATTACCCTGTTTATCCATCTTTAAAATCACCTGCAAACAATACATAACAAATTAAACTCTGAAAACTAAATGAAGTCACTGTTCCCAATGTCCTCCAGCATGTCAGGCAGCAATGATTCAAAGGGTTATATAATTAAAGTTTTTTTTTTTTTTTTTTTTTTTTTTTTTTTTTAAATCATACTGACAAGACATTTGTTTGTTTGTCTTAAGCATCACAAACAAGTCTCACTAAAACATTTTTGATATATTTTTACTAGTGTGTGCAGGACACTATAGTTAATTTATGTAAGTGAGGATAGCAAAATAAACTGTGACATATTATACCCAAAAATTCTTCATACAGTGGACTACCAGTAAAATTGATAAAAACTTGGAACCAAAAATTATTCAGACACTTTGACCTGACCATGTTTTGCTTAAGTGTTATCTGACCTAATTAAGATTCATTTTTCCTGACACAGTTTAACTCTGAGATCTTGTCATACTGTATTACTATTTTTTTTAAACTATAGACTGTATTAATGAATGAAATGTTCAAGGTGCTGAATAAATTTTTGTTTGACTGTAGATGCTTAAAGTATACACTTTACAACAACGTTTCATTTGTTAACTACATTAGTTCACACCAAATATGAAAAATATTTTTAAAGCATTTAATAACCTTAGCTCATGTTCATTTCATCATTTGCTACTACATTATTAAAATCAAAAGCTGTATTTGGTAACATTAATGGATCTGAGCTTACATGAACAATAAACACTTTTTTTACTAACTAATGCTATCAAAGATCAATAAATACTGTAACAAATTAATTAATATTATTATAAATTAATTTTATTTAATGCATTAATTAACGTTAACTAACAGGACCTTATTGTAAAGTGTTACCAAAAGTATATATTTACACACACATATATACACAAACACTAGCGTTCAAATGTTTGGGGGGCGTTACAATTTTGTTAAGTCTCTTATGCTCACCCAGGAATTTATTTAATCAAAAATACAGTAAAACAGTAATATTGTGAAATATTAGTACAATTTAAATAATTGTCTTCTATTTTAATGTTTTAAAATGAAATTTATTCCTGTGTTGGCAAAGCTTAATTTACAGCATCTTTACTCCAGTCTTCCGTCACATAATCCTTCAGAAATGCTGATTTGATGCTTAAGAAACATTTCTTACAATATGTATCTTGTTGTAAGGACGTTTAGATACTTTGACTGGAAAACAAGAAAAATACAGTAATTAAGACAAATTAGTTTACGCTATGCAGACTTGCGTGACACCAGCCGTTGGTCACTAGTCATTGTGGCAAGTGTATTCTCTATGCTCATTCAAGAGCCTCTGCACTGGTACCTTTTTGCAGCCAAATGCCAGCAGATCGGAGTCCTCTGTGATCACTGCCTGAGCGATACCAGATTTATTCAGGAAAGCTAACTGGGCGTCTGCTTCATATGGAGCAACAACACAGTCCACTCCACGTGTCCTGGCAGCCTGAAAACCAGCAAAAATATGCAAATGAAAAGATGCTGACAAACAGAACAAGAGAGAAAATTTCTTTATTCATCAGTTTCTAGTATTGTGTAATAATTAATTACAACATTCACTGTCTAAAATGGACATACTAGTACAATAACTTCAGTAAATACCATATATTATTTGACTGATTCCAAAAAAAAGATATCAGGGACAATGGTCTCACCTTAATGACATCATGTGCCATGGACGGGGTGATATTAACACTGCGGGTAAAGCATTCTCTGGCTTCTGATATCTTACCCTCCCGCAGCAGCTGTTTGCCTTTCTGCAGATTTGCCTGTCGACGCCTATTAGTAAAAATATATGTGAAATAATCTTAATCGTCAACTAATTTAATTAACTTTTTCCCCCAAGTAAATATTTTGCATAGTTCTTACTCGCGCCGGGACTTCTCCACATCCTGTTTGGAGGGCAAGTTGCGTCCGTCAAACACCAAGATGGGCTTAACACCAAAAGAAAGCAGCATGTCCACAAACTTCATACAGTAGGACACATACCTGATGGACACACACAGAATGGTAGAATGAGAAATGCACATTTTAACCTGCAAAATTATGTTAGACATTACCAAACAACTGAAATACTTGCATGCAAATAATTGAAACAACTCACTGATCTGTAGGTTCCCCTTTTGCAAGTTTTTCTGCACATGAAAAAGCTCCTTTATGCAGCCAGCAGTATGTGTCTACCGCCACTGTCTGTCCTCGATACTTCTTCACATTTATGGGCTCCGAAGCGTCTTTGATAAACTGCAGCAGGCCTTGAATTCCCATGTTGTCTGTCTGGATGGACAGATGTCTGAAGTTGATGGTTTATCAGAGCCCAATCTGTGCCACTCTATCAAATGAAAACAAAAGTCTCTGATAACTGATGTAACGTTATACAGATACTGAATGCATCCACACGATTCACTGTATAACATAAACATCCTCAAAAGTCAACAGAAAGCGTTCCCTAACCGTCCAACAACGACGAATATTGTAAAAAAAATGGCTGATAAACATCGGTATACAATAACTTTTAATACATTTAATGTTTAATTCATCTGTCCGCGAGAGACTCAACCGCCAAATCCCTCCAAAACAAAACACACTAAATATTCTCGCGAAACTAAAACGACTGAACGCCACGAGGAAGAATAAGAACACTGTAGCTAACACCTTAATCGTCTATAAATCAAAATTATTTAAAGTTTTAGTATTTATAATAAACACTTACCGAGAGCTTTTACTCGCGCTTTAGAGTCTGACGTTACAGGGGTTCGACTTTAGCGGCAAAAACGTGACGTCACTGCACAGGAACCCTATTGGTCAGCCAGGCACAGACAGCCAATCACAGACCAGAAATGTGGAAGAGGCGGGACAAGGAGTTCCACAACAACGGAACTCTCTAAAATAGTCGTAAATGTATTTATATATTTGACAATATTATCGATAGGTTATTGCTACATTAAAATGATTGCAAAATAAGTTATCTTGGAATTTGAAGGAATTTGAGGAATTTTCGAAAAAAGGAAAGAAAAAGTAGTCATAAAATTCAATGTTTTTATATTATTATTATATTATGTGTATATAAGTATATTTGTTTTGTCTTCATATGCAAGTTACTCTTTCATACTTGAGTTTGAAAACTGAAATTGCTGTATATTAAAGGGATAGTTCACCCAAAAATGAAAATTCTGTCATTTATTACTTACCCTCATGCCGTTCCACATCCGTAAGACCTTCGTTAATCTTCGGAACACAAATTAAGATATTTTAGTTGAAAACCGATGGCTCCGTGAGGCCTGCATAGGGAGCAATGACATTTCCTTTCTCAAGATCAATAAAGGTACTAAAAACATATTTAAATCAGTTCATGTGAGTACAGTGGTTCAATATTAATATTATAAAGCAACAAGAATATTTTTGGTGCGTCAAAAAAACAAAATAACGAATTATATAGTGATGGCCGATTTCAAAACACTGCTTCAGGAAGCTTCGGAGCACAAATGAATCAGCGTGTCGAATCAGCGGTTCGGAGCACCAAAGTCACGTGATTTCAGCCGTTGGCAGTTTGACACACGATCCAATTCATGATTCGATACACTGATTCATTATGCTCTGATGCTTCCTGAAGCAGTGTTTTGAAATCGGCCATTGTTATTTTATTTTTTTTGACGCACCAAAAATATTCTCGTCGCTTTATAATATTAATATTGAACCACTGTACTCACATGAACCGATTTAAATATGTTTTTAGTACCTTTATGGATCTTGAGAGAGGAAATGTCATTGCTCCCTATGAAGGCCTCACGGAGCCATCGGATTTCAACTAAAATATCTTAATTTGTGTTCCAAAGTTTAATGAAGGTCTTACGGGTGTGGAACGGCATGAGGGTAAGTAATAAATGACAGAATTTTCATTTTTGGGTGAACTATCCCTTTAAAACACTCTTTTTCTATTCACTTAATACTTTTAACGGGGATAGTTCACCCCCAAAAGGGTCACGGGGTGGTGCTGTCTCTGTGTTTTGTATGTTTGCTGGTGTCGGTGCTCGTTTCTGGCGCTGGGTGGAGCGCGTGACTCCCGTTCCGCTCTGCTCCAGGATTTGACGTGTCGCCTGTGCTTTTTCTGAACTTCCTGCTTCCTCCATGACTTGTTTTGAGCCAGCCGTCTAGTCCGAAAGCTGATCGGTAGGAATCGTTAAACGTGGCAATGGTGTGAAGGTGCGCGATCGGCGGCGGTGTGTGTGATTGTGAGTAAACCCGAGCTGTTAACGCTGTCAGCCATGCAGTTCTCTCCCACCAACGGAGATTTTACCTTCGTCTCCTCGACGGACGCTGAAGGTACAGTAGTTAAAGGCCCCAAAGCATCCATACATCTGTGCTTTGATATGTGAATCTGATTAGTGTTGAAATGCTGTTAGTAATATTTGTGTGTTGTGTTTATGATGTACACATACATTAGTGAATATATACCCCAGTATGTTTATGATCAAGCTTCTTAATGCGTCATGACATGGGTGTTGTTTTGTTGGCTCAGTAGGGATGCAATAGTCATCTGTATTAATCTAAAACGACCTCTTATCCATCAGAGCTCAGCGGCACCATCGATGCACCAGATATCACACTAAATATGGGCCCTGATGCCACCAGGGACACCTACGCCACCACTTTCCTGAGGCAGAGGGGTTATGGTTGGTTGCTGGAAGTAGAGGAAGAAGATTCAGAGGACACTAAACCGCTCCTGTGAGTTTTTAGGACTCGATTTTCTGATACTTTAAGTCACAATTGCTTTTAGAGTTGCTGGATGTATTTATTGGTTTTCTCTGTTTGTGCAGGGAGGAGTTGGACATTGACTTGAAGGACATCTACTATAAGATCAGGTGTGTGTTGATGCCCATGCCCTCGCTGGGTTTTAACAGACAGGTGGTGAGGGACAATCCTGATTTCTGGGGTCCGCTGGCTGTCGTCCTGCTCTTCTCCATGATCTCCATCTATGGACAGTTCAGGGTGAGTCAAGGGTGTAGATTTAGTTTCAACATTGGGGTTGTTGAAGTGTGAAGCGTCCTGAGATTTCTTTTATTCATTGTTTTATATATATATAACATATATATTTATATTGTAGCTTATAACCCATAGATACAAAGTTGATTACTATAATTAGTTAATAATTAACATAATTTATTTTTTGCCTGGGATACACATATTTTATATTAAACATATGGAACCTCTTCAGTTTGACAGAATTTTCTACTTCAAAGTGCCATGGGACGTCTAACTTCAATTAACATTTTGTTCTTTTGAAAACGCTTATTTCCCATACTCCTACACATGCAATGTGGCTGAAGGCACACCCTAAGAAAAATATGCTTTTCCCAATCTCCCATAGTGTATTATCGCAAAAAAAAAAAAAAAAACATGTTTTTACTGAACATACAGATTTTGTGTGAAAATAAATCATAAAAGTGGTTTGTTTATTTAAACATTTTATAGATGTATGAGGTGGCAAGGTGGGCCACACATTGGGTAAAAGGCTCACCAGCATGGGGCAGAAGGTGCAAAGGATTGATACAAATACTTTCGCTAATGTTTTTAATAATTTCTAAGTTAATACTTGTTCAAAAGAGTGATTTTAGTAAAGTTTGTTCCATTTTTGTTCAATAAATGTCATTAAAATATGTTCATTTTAAAAATACAAAAACAAAAATATTTTTTACTGAAAGCATTGAAGGAGATCCCAAAATAATGTAATATAACTTTAGAGTAGTAACAAATAAATATGTTTTATTATATGATATGGTTAATATTATATGATATGATTAATATGATTAATATTAATATTAAATATGATGGTTTCATTATAAATATGGTGATTATTTCTAAGGTGGACACCCAACCTGATATATGATATTTACTATTTAAATCTAACCATGTCATGTCAACAAATGTCAGAATGTCAGCCAGCTATTTATCATGTTAATGTTCCTTTAGCCACAACAGCAGGGATGCATTTAATGCAATACTTGTACATATTCTTCCATTATTGAAAACCTGTTGCTTGAAAATCATTAACAAGACCTTTGTTTCAAAATATAGACAATGTAATGATTCTCATTTGCTACATAAATGTACAACATTTAAAAAAAACCCATCAAATGTTAGGTCAAATTAGCACCTCAAGAATCAGCCAAATTTCCATGTGCAATTGTGCATCATCAAAAGTGGTTGTTAAAAGGATAGCTCACCCAATTCTGTCATCATTTACTCACCTCAAGGTTTTCCAAACCTGTATGAATTTCTTTATTCTGCTGAACACAACAGAAGATATTTTGAATAATATGGGTAACCAAACAGTTGATGAGCCCCATTGGGGGAAAAAATACTTTGGAAGTCGCTGGGGTCCATTAACTGTTTGGTTACCAACATTTTTCAAAATATCTTCTTTTGTGTTCAGCAGAAGAAAGAAATTCATACAGGTTTAGAACAACTTGAGGGTGAGTAAGTGATGACAGAATTTTCATTTGCACTGAGCACTGAGCTGAATTTTTTTTGTGCCATCTAGTGGTTTAAGAGAATAAAGTCAAATGCACCTTTTTACCCTTGTGCACCTTTAGCCCTGTTCCCTATTGTTGTCATCTCATCAGGCTTTTAATGATTGATGGAGTCTTTTTGGATACCAGAAACCCAGGTTTTTCCTAATGTCAATCATCATTAGAACAGAACTTGCACAGAGAAAACTACAGTATAGTAACTACCACATGTTAATACAATAAAACTGAGTGGTTTAAAAATGTTGGTGCATTTCAGTGCTGTACACTCTTTTCCTCATCAGTCTTTTTAGACTGTGTGGCTGTTTTAGATGATTGACTTTCTACATGGTGTTTCATGGTAGTACACAAGGCTTGACATTAACTTTTTTGCTCACCAGCCACTGAGGCTAGTGGTTTTTGCAAAATTACTAGCCACTCAGCATTTTCACTGGCCACAATTTTGCTGTTGGGAAATTACATTTTATATGATTAAAGTTGACTTTGGCATGCTAAAATTACTTGATTTTCAGTCATTTTACATGATTAGCTAGATTTAAAATCCTTTAAAACTTTCAAATGCAGATTGACCACCTAAATCCAGACTAGGCCTACATGGTATATCAGCTGTTATGTACGGGTTGGCAATATGACCATAATATCATACATTTTTATTTATTAAAAATTTAGTTATTTTTGTTAGGCTATATAAAAAGAACAAAGAAGCAAATTAGCAAATTACAAATACAATAGTATATTAAATAGCCTAAACTCTTTTTTGTTTGTTTTTTTCAGATACAGTAGTTTTTTTTTTTTTTTTTTTTTTTTTTTTACATTTATTTAACATTTTTTTGTTTGATTAACATTAATTAATTAATATGGACGTAATATACTGACAAATATCCATTTATTACCCACCTGTTTATGTCCACTTAAGCCATAAATGACAAAGAGATTACTTCTGTTGTGTGTAATTCAGCGCGAGTGCGAATCTGCCTATCCCGCCTCCACTAACTGCAAGTTAATTGATAACGAATTGCGATTGGATTGTAATTTTGTACTACGACAAGCTTGGCTACCTTTGATTAGGCTGTAGGCTGTAATTTTTTAATTTTTGGGAGTAGCTGTCTTACCCACCACAGCTGAAATCTATCCGCAATTGGCGGGTTGAGGGGGGGTTAATGTCAAGCCCTGGTAGTACATATTCTATAGAATTCAATTGTGTTGCAAATTTTATCATTGGTTTCACAATTAGAGGGTTGTGTGCAAATCTTGTCACACTTTTGGTTCATGCTGATGTGATTCATGCATGACCACTCATGCCAAATTGAATAAAACTGTACAGTATAGGGCTGGGGTTACCTCCCTCCTGCCCCAATCCACCACGAATTTCACCCACCCACTAACTATGCCCCTTAGGTGGGACATGAGTCCAGTCTTTGTATCTTGACCATGGACGTGATATGTATGTATATAGTCATGATGCATGTGTACATAGACCTACAGTCAAAATGCAAAATGGATTGCTGTAGACCGTAGGGTAGTGACAAGTTTTATCTTTAATAACATGGAAATAAAATGAACAATATTTGGACTTTTAAAATGTCTTTTCATAAAATATTTTTAATGTTTAAAACATTTTTTAAAATATTAATTCTTCCATAATAAAGCAGTCTCTTTGAATTATTTTCATATTACTCTAAGGCCTGGTTTCACAGACAGGTCTTAGATTAAGCCAGGATTAGCAGCTTTTATAAACATGCCTTAAAAAAACAAAACATTTCTGGCATGATTATTGAGACAAAACAATGACACTGACATTTTAAGATATGTCAGTATAAGTTGCTTTTCAGTTAAGACAGCTCAAACATGCATTTAAGTCTGGGACTAGCTTAAGCCTTGTCTGTGAAACCTGGGGAATAATAAATAAATAAATAAATAATGTGATTAATTTATTGAAAGTGTCTATTGATTGACAGCCCTAAAATGATTGATAATTAAGTATTAATTTGGTCATTCTTAAGAAAATAAATATAATACTTATTATGCAAATAACTGCATACTAAAGTAATTTTAAAGAATTTTTTTTTCATTTCAATATGACCTTGTCACTTGCACAATTGAATTATTAAAAGCAGAAATACCCCAAATTTGCATTATTCTTTTATGTCATATATCCTGTTTTGACCAATCAGGTTGTTTCCTGGATTATTACAATCTGGATATTTGGATCACTGACGATTTTCCTTCTTGCAAGAGTGCTGGGTGGAGAGGTATTTATATCTTGTAAAGTGTCAGATAGCATATGATTTTTATGAATTGAAAGGGAAGCCCACTCATGGGATGCCCACTCTTTTTAAATGTTTTTAATAGGTGTCTTATGGGCAAGTTCTTGGAGTTATTGGCTATTCTTTGCTCCCGCTCATTGTAATAGCTCCACTTCTTCTGGTCATTGGGGGCTTTGAAGTCGTCTCTACACTCATAAAGGTGAGAATTAAATGTATATAATAAATGTTTAATAGTATGAAAACAGCTTCTCTTAAATGCAAAAATATGGATGTTTTTTTTTTTTTTTTCTAGCTTTTTGGAGTATTCTGGGCTGCATACAGTGCTGCCTCTTTACTCGTCGGTGATGAATTCAAAACGAAGAAACCCCTTCTCATATATCCCATCTTCCTTTTGTACATTTACTTCCTGTCTCTGTATACTGGAGTCTGAATTGACCACAGGATTTGATTGGCTCGTTGCTTGGACATTTACAAAGAGCACTGTGGAGAGGTACACAGCAGAGATATTCCATGAAGAGGAGTTTGCATTTTCCTTCTTTTTTATTTTCTTTTACCGTTTATAATCCTATATGCTATCGGGGATTGAGGTGTACAGACGTTAGTGTATTTAACTGCTTCCATTAATGTTGTACACAATAAAAAGCTGCATCTTTTACTGTGGAAGCCCTGTTTGCAGAGATCCCTCTGCCACCGCAATCTGGAGCCCTGGTTTTTACATATTTACAAACCTCGAAAGGAAAATAAAAATGAGAAATTTATATTGTATAAGACTATAGTAAGCATGATAGTCACGTAACAGAATTTGTGTCACCACACGTAATGGTGAAAACTTTCTTTTGTAGGCTGTCCCAATACATTCCGAGAATTCTTCATCTTATCAGTTTTCATTTTTAATTTATGAACTCCAAAATGGAAAAAGAGTATGCAGACAATATAGCTTGGATTAAATATGTCTGCTAAGTATGGGTGCCTTGAATTGGTTGTTTTATATGGCTGTGGTGTATTTTATTTATGTAAATGTATTCAAAAAGGAAAGAAATTTTTATTTGTAGAACATGCAATTGAAAAGAACTTTCTACCTGGTGATGTGTACACTGCAGACATATGTTACCACATTAGTTTAGCTGAAACAATTAAAATTGTTATAATATTCATACATCATGAATCAAATTAAAATTATTGACACTGTAATTACACTCTCTGTCATGAATCTCCTTAATGTCTGGGAATAGTTACTTTAATCGCATGATTTTTAGGTTAATTTAATATTCATTAAAATGCTTACTGGTTGTAAGAGTCAATGCTTTAACCAAAAATGATTATGTACAATATTTCAAGGACACTATAGTGAGGTTGTTTTTTTCACCCCTGTTTTTTTCACAGACAAGGCTAAAGCTAGTCCCAGACTAAAATGCATTATTGAGCTGTTTTAACTGAAAACAACTTGCACTGACATATCTAAAAATATGTCAGTGCCATTGTTTTGTCTCTGTAATGTTTTTTTCTAAGGCATGTTTATAAAAGCTATGTAAATGTCCTAATTGAACTAAGGCCCAATCCTAGTTTAACCTAAGCCCTGTCTGTGAAACCGGGCCATAGTCTACTGTTAAAAACCAGACACACTTGTATATATATATATATATATATATATATATATATATATATATAAAAATGCAGTTGCCCAAACTAAGCATTATGTTGAGTGTAGTTATTAAAAACATTTTATCAAGTAAGTTTTATAGCAGATAAAGCATTTATTAGTTTATTATTATTACAATACTGTTACTATAATATTTACATTAGATAATTGTCTCTAGAGGATTTATCTCTATCTTAGTGGTTCCCATTGTCAAAGGCTGTCATTTCTCCATCCATCCATCCAGCCATCCATCCATCCATCCATCCATCCATCCATCCATCCATCCATCCATCCATCCATCCATCTATCTATCTATCTATCTATCTATCTATCTATCTATCTATCTATCTATCTATCTATCTATCTATCTATCTATCTAGTCACAGCGCCCCTTTGAGGTTCGGCGGGCGATCACACAGTGACTACGCCAGTTCCGTTTCCCTGCTGAGTGTGTGAGCAGAAGGGGCCGCTGGTTTCCGCTCCGCTGATGGTGAATCGCTGCTCCTGCGGTATCAGGAGGAGGTTTAGAGCCCGCAGTGGAAACGCAGCGGTACTTGGGGATTCAGCTTTAACGTTTTCTCGTCGAGTCGCGTCCACGGAGGAGCTACTGAAAGAGGAGGGAAGGCAGGAAGGGAAGATAGTAGGAAGATGGCGGCGGCGGCGGCCTCGCCAGGCTCGCCGGACTGGGTCGTGCTGAGGGACGGCTGCCTGCGCTGCGATGAGGAGGGCCTGCGGAGTCTATCCTACCACCCGGCCCTTAACGCCATTCTGGCCGTCACCAGCCGGGGCAGCATCAAAGTCATCGATGGCACCTCTGGGGCTATTTTACAGGCCTCCGCGCTGCACGGTGAGTTTTGGTTCGGACAGGTTCTGATAGATTTATCCAGGCCGACCTGGATCTTATCACATCATAACTGAATCCTGGGCTGGACCTCCTCATAGAGGAGGAGTATGGGAGATCCTTTCCTCGTGATGGAGGTGGAGAGTGTCAAAATGACCCTCATAGAGAGTTTGATTTTCTGATGGTTCAGTGTTGTGGGAATGACTCCTGTCTATTTGGATTCCCGATGGAGGACTGTGTCAATATATTCCGTCCCTTTTGGGGCTTGTTGATGGAAAGATATGTGCGCTGAAGGACTATGTGAGAATGATCATTTACTCCAGGGCCTCCTGATGGAGCAATATTACTATTCAGACCCCCAATGGATCTCTCACCCCTGATAGGTCTATGTGAAAATATATATGCTTTTGTGAGAAAAATCGCTCGCTCTTGATACAGTTGTTGTGTCAGTGATTCCTCAGTCTTTGGGCCTCCTGATGATCCTAACTGTTTAGGGCCTCCCGGATCTGTTGTGCTGCCGGATCACCGTAAACATTGCCACGTTATTCATGAACACACCGTTTATGTACATATCAGTAGTGTTTATTTGCACCACGCACCACTTCTTGTCTTTAATAGTCGAATAAAACTAAAAAGACATGAACTAAAAGCTGATATGATCTTGGGGTAAAGCGGTACTAAAGCTAATCTAAACATAGCAAATATCAGCTCGTATAGGTCTTTGTCTAACTTGGTGTCACTGAAATCCAACCAAAATCTTAATATATGTCAGTGGTTTATAGTGCGTATTATCATAGGTTCCACTGTTAAAGTAAACAGTTTATTGATTTCGGCTCTAAATTAGCTGACAGCGGTTTAGCTAATCATGCTAACGTTAGCCTAGCGGTAGCCTAGCCTGCCTGCTACGGATCAGTAACACTGCTCATGTTTGTCAATCCTGACAGGTGACAGCTGACTCTAAAATTGCGTACAACATGAATATTTATACTAATTTTGATTAATTTTATGAACGTATGTGTGGTTTGGGAAGGTTCGAGTGCTTTCTGTGCCGGTTTGCTGTTAAACATGTCATTTTAAATGTAAGAATGAGTGCCAGTGTAGTTGTTGTTATTCCTCTAATATGGACTTGTCAGTCTGTTTGTTTATTTGTTTTTTTACAAATATATTTATGTATAATGTGTGTTAAATGCTCAAATTGTGTAAAGATGTGAATACATAATTAATTTAACGTTTAATGTTTATTTAATCTATATAATTTTGCTTGTTTCATTATTTTTATGAAATGTCCAGCTCGTTAAATATGAGATTGTAAATACTTTAAAAAAAGACAACTGGAAACTAAGTGAAAGTGAAAGTGACGTGACATGTAGCCAAGTATGGTGTCCCATACTTGCAATTTGAACACACACATCATGAACACACACCTGGAGCAATGGGCAGCCATTTTTGCTGTGGCGCCCGAGGAGCGATTGGGGGTGAGGTACCTTGCTCAAGTTGTGAGTAATGAGACCTCAGTTGTGGGTAATGAGAGTGGAAGTGAGCGCTATTAATTTACTCCCCCCACCTACATTTCCAAGTATGGGGTCTCTGCGGAACAGAAGTGTTTTTTTTTTTTTTTTTTCAAACTGGTGGGTGTTTATAAATCATGCATTGAAAATGGTCCCCTTCACCTGACCTCACCCCTAAATTCTACCCTCACTGTGACGTGGGCAAATCGGGTAACACAGTTGAAAACACCCCTCTGTTTATGGCTTTGCCTACTGATCTGGTAACTTTTGTTACTGGAATTCAAAGACCTCTACTTGACATTTCCTGCTGGTACTGAGACTCGAATCCACGACCTTCGGGTTACAACTCCGACTCGCTAACCATTAGGCCACAGTCTATCTGAAACATTTGTGTATGTAGCTTTAAGGCAATTTCCAGATAAACCTTAGGGCCAGATATATAGCATGTTGGACTAGAGGTTATGGATGTGACATTTAGTGTAGAACTAATCTGAAAAAGACAACTGACCATCAGAGTTTAACTGATTTATGTACCCAGAAAGCGGAGATAGGAATTAAAGGAGTGGGAATGTGTTGTTCAGTGACTCTCATCTTTCTTGAATTAAAACACTAGTTTATTCATAGATGTATATGCAAGGAATGATTGGTAACATAGCACATTATAATTCTTTGCTGAACATCCCCTGTGCAACAACAACAAGGCTGTATCTTTAGGCAGAGAGTAGTATCTTACACTAGTGATTTGACTACATTTAGAGACTTGTGATGGTGATTTGCAGATATCATGCTATACTAACATGTCTGTTTGAATTGCAGTTGAGTTATTTAGCAGGTAGTCTTGAAACAGAGAGTTGCTAGCACAGAACAGTTGACTCATGCTTGTATGGATAATATTGATTAATTAGAGAGGTTTTCCCTTTTTTCTCTCCTGAGTGCCAGCCACTTGGGAGCAGATTCGGGGGATGGCTGTTACTCTTGATTCCTCTTTACCAGAACAAGTCTAGTATTTGCGTTTTGCATATGCTGGTATTCATTCATCTTCTTTTTTTTTTTTTTTATTTGCAAGAAACAAGTTTTTCAAATGTATCCTACTGTGAAAATGTTTGAGGTCATTAAGATATTTTTTTGTAAAAAAATATTAAGTAATGTTTCTTGAGCATCAAATCAGCATATTAGAATGATTTCTGAAGGATCATATGACACTGAAGACTGGAGCAATCCTTTGTCAGATAGAGTTTCTGACATAACAATAGCTATGTTTACATGGACACCTTTTGTTTCAGTCGGAATGAAATCATTCCAATTGATGAACCCAAACATAGTGTTTACATGAATGCTAAATAAAGTGATCAGGTTGATGTCCGTATTCATGTCACAAGCTTCAAATGGTATTTGATATTTGAACATGTGCAGGCTACATGAATATAAAGTGTTTCCTGCTTTTGGTGCATACTTCTAACTAGGGCTGTCAGTCACTAACTAACTAACTATTATTTTGCTAATCGAGTAATCGGCCAGTTATTTTTGAATTTTTTTTTTTTGTGGTAATAAAAATAGACCTCAGTGAACAATAACCATTAAAATGACTCAAAATACATAGGTATGATAACAATGAGGCAATTATAATTGCTTCAAATAAAGTATCAAAAGCAAGTAATCATATGGTTTTATAGAACAACACTGTTAAAATGCATAATGTAATATACATAAACCGAATCAATGTATGTATATTGCGTGTTATAACAAATGCCTGCAGAAGGCACCAATGGCTTGGGGGTTGTTGTTGTTACACATACAGCATGATTAAATCCTTGTTTAATGTTGTCCAGTGTCTACTTAATCTTTAGTATTTGGCCACTTCTTTACAATAGAAATGTTACAGCCGCTATACATTTTTGAACAAAAACATGTGGACATCAAAACATGCAACCTCAGTGTGGGAGTTTAAACTTTTATTTTGAAATCGCATTGAACGGTTTGCGTTTTTAGAAACACTGATGTATTTTCCTGTGTTGGCTTAGGTTTATAAATGATTTACATTACAAATCTGGTGAAATGGCGCATGTTGAGAATGCACGTTGCATGGATTCTCATCCATGGAATGTGCCACTTTCAGTATTCTGCCAGTTAATCAACATGGGCAAATTGCAATCGACGATTATTATTTTTAAAATAGAGTACTTAAATGTAATCAAGGAATTGTGACCGCTCTACTACTAACCATCCTCCTTTTCTTTGTTTTAAAAAGCAGACTTAATATTTATTTATTTTTGGGTCCTAATTAGGAGATGACAAGCACATGAAGTTTTAGTGCCATGCTGCTTATATTTATGAAGCAGTAAAAAAGCCCAAAACAAGGCGTCTGTGGATGAGAGTCAGAAGCAAAGACTGCCTTGCACCACTTCACAGATGATACGTGGAAGGAGAATTTTAGAATGACATGACAACCATTTATGACACTCTCTTCCAGTTTCACAGATGGGGCTTAGGTCTAGTCCCAGATTAAAATGCATTGAGCTGTTTTAACTGAAAGCAACTTGCACAGACATATCTTAAAATATATTAAAGGTGCCCTAGAACTTAAAAAAAAAAAAAAAATGTAATATAAGTCTAAGGTGTCCCCTGAATGTGTCTGTGAAGTTTCAGCTCAAAATACCCCATAGATTTTTTTTAATAAATTTTTTTAACTGCTTATTTTGGGGCATAATTAGAAATGAGCCGATTCAGGGTGTGTGGCCCTTTAATTCTCGTGCTCCAAGCCCCAAGAGCTCGCGCTTGCCTTAAACAACATAAAAAAAAGTTCATACAGCTAATATAACCCTCAAAATGGATCTTTACAAAGTGTTCGTCATGCAGCATGTCTAATCGCGTAAGTACAGTGTTTATTTTGATGTTTACATTTGATTCTGAATGAGTTTGAGGCTGTGCTCCATGGCTAACGGCTAATGCTACACTGTTGGAGAGATTTATAAAGAATGAAGTTGTGTTTATGCATTATACAGACTGCAAGTGTTTAAAAATGAAAATGGCGACAGCTCTTGTCTCCATGAATACAGTAATAAACGATGGTAACTTTAACCGCATTTAACAGTACATTAGCAACATGATAACGAAACATTTAGAAAGACAATTTACAAATATCACTAAAAATATCATGTTATCATGAATCATGTCAGTTATTATTGCTCCATCTGCCGTTTTTTGCTATTGTCCTTGCTTGCTTACCTAGTCTGATGATTTGGTTGTGCACATCCAGACGTTACTGGCTGCCCTTTCATAATGTTGGGAACATGGGCTGGCATATGCAAAATTGGGGGCGTACACACCGACTGTTACGTAACAGTCGGTGTTATGTTGAGATTCGCCTGTTCCTGGTCTTTTAAACAAATGAGATTTATATAAGAAGGAGGAAACAAAGGAGTTTGAGACTCACTGTATGTCATTTCCATGTACTGAACTCTTGTTATTTAACTATGCCGAGGTAATTTTTGAATCTAGGGCACCTTTAAAGTACCATTGTTTTGTCTCAAGATGCACATCAGTAATGTTTTTTTCATTCCGATTGATGTGATTGTGACTTGTTATTCAGATTATAAACAGATTATAATTGCTAGCAAAGTAGCAAAACATCTAAAGATTGGTAGTGAGCACTAATGATCATCCTCTCTCCTTCTCTGTGTGTTTTGTGACAGCAAAACCTGGGGGCAGAGTGAGGTGTCAGTACTTCCCAGCTGTGGATAAGGTGCTGTTTGTGGACGATTACGCTGTCGGCTGCAGGAAGGACTTGAATGGTATTCTTCTTTTGGACACCGCTCTCCAGGCCCCTGTGTCCAAGCCAGAAGACCTGGTGCAGCTGGAGCTGCCTGTTACTGAGGTCAGAAGCATGTATATATTGATTGATTGTATATAACATAATAATGTTATAATAAATATAATAATGGGCTTTGTCTTTGCATTTGCTATGCATTACCTGACCGCTATCAGTAAATAGTGACCGTCTCAATTCAAGCCTAAACAATGATGCGATGCATCCAACATTTTAAACTGCGTGGAATGAGTTTCTTTAAGGTATCAATTGTCTTTGATAGGAAAAAAGATTGTAAAATCAGTGATCCTTTTCAAAGAAATCAAAGTATGCATATCTAAAATGTGAAATATTGCTAAAAGTGTAATTTGCAAGTCTGTCACCACAGATGGCAAGTTTTTGAAAAACAATTTTTTTTGAAAACAATTTCACCTGATGACTTGAATAAATCTATTTGGAAAGAATTAATCATTCTAGACTGTTTGGTATGGTTTTGTAGGGGAGTGCATCTGCATAGAAAATAATAAATTATAAGCATAGATAATTTCAGTGGAACAGTGCTTTATTTTTTTTTTAGTTAAGTCTAACAGCATTCAGGTACAGAAATTAAATAATCAAATGTAAAATAACACTACATAATCTTCACTGTATGAATTAAATAGGATTAATCTTTGTCAAAGCCTTGTTTTTACTTTCGCCTGGCTCCTTATCGTGAGCCTCTGCTGACTTCGTGCGCACATCTCCAAATGGACTAGGCGTTTATACTTGACATGCTTGTCGTTGAATTCTTTGAAACGACAGGGAGGCAACTCGGAGTAATTGTCCTCTTACGCCTGTTTCACACTGCAAGCGTGAGTGTCACATGAGCGTAACTACACCGTCGCTGCAGAGACGCGCGAGTATTCACACTGCAAGCGTTTGTACAGGGTCACAGCAGCGGCTCGAAGCTGCATATAAAGTGGGCATTTCTTTATAAAAACAGCTATAAATTTGTTTTTATAAGTTGGTCATTTATAAACTTGAGAGTCTTGAAAGTTTGTTAACATGGGGAGGTGTACAACATTCTCATATAAACGTAATAAATAAATAAAAATAAATAAATAAAAGCCTTGTGTCATCCATTGCTGCACACGAATGAGGTAAGCTTTGTGTTTTACATCTTCTGCCGCGTGCACGTTTACAAGACCGCAAACTCGGCGAAAAAAGCCAGCAAACTCGGGTTTGATTTGGGTATGCTGCAGCCTATATATATATATCTCTGTGTAATAACTAAAATAATGTTTATATATCATATTTTCTGGCTGGTTTACTTTAGTTTTTTTTATAATACACCATACTTTAACCCAAACTGAATAATTAAAAACAAGTTTATATGGGTAAGTCTTCTATAATTATTTTTAGTTCTTAATTTTCTTTCCTGTCATACTCAAATTCTTGTTAAAACACATTTGACATGCGTATTCTGTGCATTTTGAACACTGTGTGTGAAATTATATTTATTTTGTCCATCAAGTGTGCTTTCAATTTAATTGAGCGTCAGCAGTGCAGCAAAATAGACTCGGTGCTGAAACCCCCGCTTCTCTACTGCTTACGCGGCGCTCCTGCTTTACGCTTACGCGCTGCTCCTGCTGCCTGTGTGAATGCATCCGTTGGTTAACATGGGCGCCGAAAAAAAATATGCGCTGCTCACGTTCCGCTTACGCATGCAGTGTGAATCAGGCCTTAAACCATCAGGACGGGGTGGTAAGAAGTATGGTACACACGTGATGATGTTTGTTTTTAATATACTTCATCAAACCCACTATAGTCCAAAAAATTTGTAAAGTAAACCTTGAGATTATTACTTGTTATTAGGGGTGTGACGAGACGGGTATCTCACGAGACGAGACGAGACTCGAGATTGAGTTCACGAGACGAGACGAGACAAGATTTTTACACACTATTTTTAAGAAATCCTCAATAGCGAAATACATGACTAGAAAAAATATACTGCAGGTGTATTTGAAATGTTTTAACTGATCATCTCGTAATGAATGTCATTTCAGTTCTACTTTCTTAGTATGAATTATCATATGCAGTAAAAGACAACAATACTCAAGTACTGTAAAAGGTTTTGCCACAAACTCAACTGACTGACTTCTCTTCTGTATTTCAGTCTCTTCAGACCTTACTGTACATGATTTATGAGCTTCTACAACCTTTGACCTCCTAACTGAACTCCTTTCCACAAACTGATCATAGAAATGAAAACAGTATAAATAAAAATGTTAACACTTTACAATAAGGTCTCATTTATTAACATTAATGTATTAACCAACATCAACTAATAATGAGCAATATATTTGCTACAGTATTTATTAATCTTTGTTTATGTTAGTTAATAAAAATAGTAATTCATTGTTAGTTCATGATAGTTCACAGTGCATTAACTAATGTTAACAAATGAAACCTTATTGTTTGTGCTTAATAAGATTAAGAGAAACTGTTATTCATTTTTATGGTAACACTTTACAATAAGTGCAACCATAATCGCACTCTCTCAATATTCAAAAGTGCAAATAAGACCAATTTTTTCTTTGATACAGAGCTAAGAGATGGTTACAACTACACTGCCCAGCCTAAAATAGCTTTCATATTGAGAGATATTTGCATTCATCAGGGAGCCGCTTTCAAAATGCGGGTATTGAAATCGCGTTTGAATGCGCGCACGCGTTTACTTTTACTTTTAGCGATCGCGCGTAACTCTGTAAATATGGAGTGGCGGCAACCGTTATCCAGCTGAATTAAATGTTTTTTATTTAAATACAAAGCAAAACGACAGTGGAGGCGTAATGTAAACGTAGAGGTGGCATATTCTTTCCCAATCATCCTAACACTCTGTCATGGCAACAACATCACGAGACTACTTTTCGCCTCGACGAGAAATCTCGTCACATATTAGTCTCGCGAGTGCCACGAGATCTCGTCACACCCCTACTTGTTATATTAGAACCAAACAGGGCTTGACATTCACTTTTTTGCTCACCAGCCACTGTGGCTAGTGGCTTTCCAAAGTTACTAGCCACTCAGCATTTTCACTGGCCACAATTTTGATGTTGGTAAATTACATTTTATATGATTAAAGTTGACTTTGTTATGCTTAAATTACTTTATTTTGAGTCATTTCACTTGATTTAGAAGATTTAAAACCCTTTCAAACTTTTAAATGCAGATTGACCACCCAAATCAAGACTACATTGTATATCAGCTGGTATGTACAGGTGGGCAAGAGGTGGACAATATGAGCATGGGCTAATATGAGAAATTGTATAAGTTATTTGTATTTGACGTAACTGACGCATATCCAGTTATTAACCACCTGTTTATGTCCACTTAAGCCATAACCGACTGTATTCACGCGAGATACTCCACACGATGAACATTTAGACATCTATGTGCACGTGTATTTTACTATTCAGGCGCGAGGAGAACTGATCACGCGCGCGACAGAGAGAGAGCGCACGCGAGAGAGCGCTTTTGTTGTGTGTCATTCAGCGCAATTCCGCCTATCCCTCCTTCACTAACTGCACGTAAATAACAAATTGTGTGATTGGATTGTAATTTTGTGCTACGACGATCTTTGACGATCATTTGGCTGTAAACTGAAATTATATTCAACCCGCCAAAGTGGCTAGTGGGAGTGGCTGTCTTACCCGCCACAGCTGAAATCTACCCGCATTTGGCGGGTTGGCGGGTGTTAATGTCAAGCCCTGGAACCAAATATGGATATGAGAGCATATGTATAAAACTAAATTAAACAACAATTTCATTAAACATTTTCAGTTAATTTTTATCAAAGACAATAGAATAACACAAGACATGTCACTCGTGTTGTTTTGATTGGGAGAAAGTGCAACGCGGAATATGGTGGAATAAGTCCCGCCTTCTAAATGAGAGCCAATCGCTGACTGGTAAAGTGGCCTTTAGAAGCTCCGGTTTCTATAGAAACAGTCAGAAGCGCACCTCCGAAATGGGGCACAAGAGACACACATTTAAGGCTGCGCATGCGCATTAGCTTGATCCAGCCTAAAAAATACAGTTTTTTTTTTTTTTTTTTTTTGTCATGATTTGAGCATTTAGAAAAAACATTTATGAGACAATTGACATATTTCATTGGTGATTTCAAATATGAAATTTAATCGAAAGCTTGGCAAACAGCTTTGGAGAATTTGATGTTTCCCCATTCAAAGAGATAGGAGCTGCACTTGCATGCCCGAGAGGAGTTTTAAAGATGGCCGCTGAGTGAAATGACTTGTCTTAAAGGGACTTATTTCTGCTGTTGTAGGCTCATTTTGTAAATGTAAGCAATTAATTTAGACAAGCACAAACTGTGTGCTGGTAAGATGATGGTACAGACGTACCTGCTCAGCCAGAATCGTTCGAAGCCATGCATCTTTGGAAGCGGAGCCGCATGGAAAGAAAAAAAAAAAAAAGCCATGCACACCGCCACGCGAAATGGGGTGTCGCGCACTCAACACGCATGACTGCCCACACCGTGGTGACGTCATTTTTGCAGCGCACACCTTCGCACTTGCCAGGCTTAATGCTACAAAAGTGGTTTACTTTTAGTCTTTTTTTGTTTAATTAACATTAATAATGACACAGATAGCAGCAGGTTTATTAGGCTGCTGTCACTTTAAGACCGAATGCACGGATCCAATATACTGATACGCACCTGTTTTAGTTGTTTACGTTCACCTAAGACATAAGCGACTGTGTTTACAAGGATACTCACCGAGTAGACATTTTGCCAGTTTTGCATGTTTATGTGTTCAGATAGATGCAAATAGACATGAAAGACCGGAATTCAGTGTTCACGAAAATGGCACGCAAGGTATGAATTCAGATCTCTTTCGCGTGTTCTTGTGCTTTGGTTTAAAATCGCTTGAATGTTTAAACTGGCAGAACCTTAAATGCATGCAAATGATAAACTTTCACTCTATGATTGTTAAACTTTGCATGCATTTTGAACCATGAAGGCCTGGTCCGTTCGGCGGACCATCCTATACTCAACTTCACACATTCTGCGATGTGACTATTGTGGATGCACATATCGTGATATTGATGCTTAAACAATATATCGTGCAGCCCTACTTACAGCTGATAAATGCATTCGACTAACACACTAACACTTGTGCTGCGGTAAGTGTAATGTAGTATAGAGTATAACACAAGTTTCTGTCTCATCCATCACTGCATGACTGGAATTATCATGCACTTCCTTAGTTTGCGGTGTATGTTATAACTCTGCAAAACTGTAGTTGTTTGAGTGTGCTTTTTGATCTAGCGATCGCATAACCAGTCTGACAAAGAGCGCTATGCAGACAGACTTGTCTATTGTGTCCTAAGACACTCTGAAAACAAAACTCCCAGCTCTCACCACTCCCTGGCCACATACGCTAATGTGTGAGAACCAATGGATCTTGTACACTGATGGGCACACTAACCTGAGACTAAAATATAGTGTTGTTTTTACAGTTAAAATGAAATGAATTCCTTACAAATTACATTCGGGGGTTGATTTTTGTCAGAGTATGCACCACATGATGGAATGGAAACAAGGGTCATGTCAGGCATGCTTGATTTGTCCTTTGATTTGTTAAATTGGATAAAGTTGTGGATTTTGAGACTTGGTCTTGGCTTTATGGGTGATTCGTCATGCGTTTTAAGATCTGGTCTGTCTTGTACAGGGCTTGCTTTTTAGTTCGTCTTTGACTGTTGATATGCTGAAGTGTTTCCTACAAATTGCATCATTTAATTGTGTGTACCACTTCTGTCCAACATATTTGTTTAGTCATATTACTAGATAATATCACATGTCCGCACATTAGTTCCTTAGCATTTACTTAGTAATAGGCCACATCTCAGCATTTGTTTGTTGAGATTAACAGCCTGATCAATGGAAAGAAATTAATATTTGTATTTACTAAGAATGCATTAAATTGCTCAATACCACTTACTTTGTGATCAGTGACAGTAAAGATAAAATGTTACAACAGATTTCTATTTCAAATAAATGCTGTTCTTTTGAGCTTTCTATTCATCAAAGAGTCCTGAATTTATTTTTATCATGGTTTCCACAAAAAAATATTGAGCAGCACAACTGTTTTCAACATTGATGATAAGAAGAATAGCCTAAATGTTACTTAAGCAGCAAATTAGAATGTTTTCTGAAGGATCATGTGATGCTGAAGACTGTTGTAATGTCTGCTGAAAATTCAGTTTTGCCATCACAGGAATAAATTACATTTTTAAATATAGAAAACCATTATTTTAAAAAGTATTAATATATTACAAAAATTTTGCTCTTAGTTTATTTTTAATCAAATAAATGCAGCCTTGCATAAGAGACTTATTTCAAAAACGTTAAATCTTACTGACCCCCAACCTTTTAAACAATAAAGTAGTTATATCTAATCAGCAGTTAAAAAAACCTGCATAGGTCGACGTTAATTCGAATAAATTGTCTAAATTGAGTGACTGCTTTTTAAAGCGATTAGAAATAAACATGCGTCAGTGACATAATTATCATTCTTCTGATGCTTGAAATCCAGTTTTGATCTACGTGGGTGTAATATTGTCAAAAGTACCGACTTAGGTGCCAAGTCAGTACTGCAATTTTAAAAATGTGATGATACCCACATTTCCCCCTAGAATTTTGAGCGCTGTTGAGTGGATTCTTAAACATTTGGCCATTGTGTTCACTCACTCATCAGATATGTCTGTGATTGGCTACAATGATCAACACTTCAAAAACATGTTTTAAATTAACATCAATGACAATCTGTCTATCAGTGGATATATTAGGGATCCGCTGATAGACGTCTGCTTTCAAACGCTCCCGTGTATATCTGTGTAAGTGCTCGGTGAAGAGCGTCAACAATGTCTATTTATGACGGTATCGTAAATGGTATCGTCACATTTTTAAAATTTCAGTACCGACTTGGTTGGTACCGAAGTCCGTACTTTTGACAACACTAAATGTGTGTTTGTCTGATGATATTTTTACATACACAATAGAGGCTATTGATGTTAAAACAAACTTCTGCAGGCTGTGAGCTGTTCCTCAAGGGAGCCAAATCTGTTCTGCTAGGTCACATGAGTTAACTTATGAGTTCCCCAGTCTCAGACGGAAGTGCCTGAGTCATGTGACTCAACTTATTGCTGTTCAGAAAGGCCATTCATAAAAGTGTACAGTGAAATGTGAGAACTGAAGCGTAAACGTGAGTCATCAACAAAGCGCTGAAAGCAAAACTGTTTATCTAGTTTTTTTTAAATGACATTGTTAATCGTGACTAGCTTATTGTTTTTATGGTATTGATTTTGGTATCAACATGGATAAATGGGTGAGACGGAACATCTTATCAAGACTTATAAATGAGGCTTGCCTTCATGTTCAGTTTTTCTAAGCTCTGGGGCGGTGTTGTACTTCTGTAGTCATCTAAAATTACATTGCCATCATGCCATTTTTATTTCACACACAAATAGCATAAATATTTGGAGATCTCTAGGTGGAACTAACAGATACAGTATTGTTTGAAATGTCAGGTGTAAGTTCCTGTGATGTCCTTTAGGTTGTGAGTAATGTAAAGCATGGGTTTCCCTCTGAGCTGTCATTAAAAGATGCACAACATATTAGGGTGATTCATGACAATATTCCCCAGTGCATTGAACTTTATGGAGTGAAATATGAAGTGACATGTCATGATGTGCTCGGCTTCACAATTGTCAGTGTCGACCTTGTGGACTTTTCACATAACATATTAGTATGAAATGAAAGAGAGACTGATTTTGTGTGTATTTAGATTAATCATTCAGTAACCATTAGACTTAAAGGTGCCCTAGAACTTTTTTTTAAAAGATGTAATATAAGTCTAAGGTGTCCCCTGAATGTGTCTGTGAAGTTTCAGCTCAAAATACCCCATAGATTTTTTTAAATTCATTTTTTTAACTGCCTATTTTGGGGCATAATTAGAAATGAGCCGATTCAGGGTGTGTGCCCCTTTAAATCTCGTGCTCCACGCCCCAAGAGCTCACGCTTGCCTTAAACAACATAAAAAAAGTTCAAACAGCTAATATTACCCTCAAAATGGATCTTTACAAAGTGTTTGTCATGCAGCATGTCTAATCGCGTAAGTACAGTGTTTGTTTTGATGTTTACATTGATTCTGAATGTGTTTGAGGCTGTGCTCCGTGGCTAACGGCTAATGCTACACTGTTGGAGAGATTTATAAAGAATGAAGTTGTGTTTATGCATTATACAGACTGCAAGTGTTTAAAAATGAAAATAGCGACGGCTCTTGTCTCCGTGAATACAGTAAGAAACGATGGTAACTTTAACCACGTTTAACAGTACATTAGCAACATGCTAACGAAACATTTAGAAAGACAATTTACAAATATCACTAAAAATATCATGTTATCATGAATCATGTCAGTTATTATCGCTCCATCTGCCATTTTTCGCTATTGTCCTTGCTTGCTTACCTAGTCTGTTGATTCAGCTGTGCACAGATCCAGACGTTCTGCCCTTGTCTAATGCCTTTTATCCAGACGTTAATACTGGCTGCCCTTGTGTAATGCCTCAATCATGGGCTGGCATATGCAAATATTGGGGCGTACACCCCGACTGTTACGAATCTATGTTGAGATTCGCCTGTTCTTCGGAGGTCTTTTAAACAAATGAGATTTATATAAGAAGGAGGAAACAATGGAGTTTGAGACTCACTGTATGTCTTTTCCATGTACTGAACTCTTGTTATTTAAAGTCCCTGTAAAGTCATTTTAAAGTATGTGTTTTGAGTTTGTCACACCACAGAAAAATGTGTTATTAACCACCCTGCCAAATTTTAATGATTTAAAAAAAATCTGCAAGTAAATGAAATAAGTTATCAAAATCTCGAAAAAATAGGCAGCGCTCTCTGCTCTCAAACGCTGGGGGCGTGTCCGCTGTCGGCGCTGAAACCACACCCACTCGCGAGAGCTGCCGTCTCAACTTACTTGTCTAATGAGTCAAACATACTGATGCATATAAACAAAAGAATCACAGCTGAACTGTTGTCGAGTCGACAAATGACGGTGCCGCGAGACGGGAGGATAAAGGCCGGGACGGGAGAGACTCTGTCCGGCCCCATATATCATCGGTTATCGTCGGGACGGTAAGAAGGCCGAGGCGGGAGGGGGGCCGAGGTCTGTTCAGTCACATTCACCAAAAACAGCGGATTATCTGTGAATCCCAGCTGTCTGATTTAAGTTTATAAATAAGGAGACCGAGCATATTGTATATTTTAACAACCTTGTAATATGCATTTGCGTGACGAAGGCATTACTAGCTAAATGTGCAAAGGGCTATATAACTGTAATGACACTCGAGATTGAGCGAGTGAACCGCTGTAGAGGCGGCGCCACACTCGGTGCGTCATCGACAGTTATATAATCTTAGGGGCGGGGCCATGCTCGGGGGACGATGTGCGTCATTAGACCCGCATTTATAAAGTGTTTAGAAAGAATTCTCAGAATTTACTTTACAGGGACTTTAACTATGCCGAGGTAAATTCAATTTTTGAATCTAGGGCACCTTTAATATAGAGTCTAAAAAGTACTCTACCATTCAAAATTGATCAACTAGGCTGTTTGATCAAAAATACAGTAAAACAGTGATATTGTGCAATATTACAATTTAAATTAACAGAATTTTCAGCATCATTACTCACATGATCCTTCAGAAATCATTCTGATATGCTGATTTAGTGCTCAAGAAACATTTCTTCTTACAGTTTAAAACATTTGTGGTGCTTAAAATTTTTGTGGAAATGTAATACTTTTATTCTGGATTCTTTGAATTAAACGTTCAAATGAACAGAATTTATTTGAAATATAAATCTTTTTTAACCTTATAAATGTCTTTGCTGTCACTTTTGATCAATTTAATGCATTCTTGCTGAACAGTAGTTTCTCTCTTAAAAAAAAAAAACTGCAGTAAAAAGCAGCATCGTTCCTGTGCTATCAGTCCTTTGAGATCAATATCCCTTAATAATATATATAAGTATAATATAAGTAAAATATAAAAATATAATGGCATAACACCTCATCACTGTCATTTTATATTCACATACAGACACGATGAGGCCATCCATCACAGTTAGGGATGTGCGAGACTATTTGACTAGTTGATTAAACATGGAAATATTAGTCGTTTGCATATTTATTCTTTTTTTTTTTTGCACATTTAATGTTTTGCTTTATATTTTTACGAAGGCTAAGTTTAAATTACTGTCATGTTAATATTGCATTTTAAAATTAAGGGGTTTAGAGGTTTAGACTAGTCAGTTGCAAAATTTCAGTTTAAACGTTTATGAAATTAGTCGTTGCGCACATCCCTAATCACAGTGCAGTTGCCTTGAGTGTGACAGATTATTGTTCAATTGTTGCTCCTTTCCTACAAAATTCCTGATTTGTGAAAATGCCTATATTCTGTGCCTCTTAGGTTTGTATAGGTGGTAAGCATGAAATTAAATGTTCCTCTTGTTCCCCTGCAGGCCCAGCAGATGTTGTACGCGTGTATGGAGAAGGTGGATGTTTCCAACACAGAGGGCTACGATCTCTTTCTCACCCAGCTTAAAGAAGGCCTGGAGAATACCTCACATGAGACGGCAGCCAATCACAAAGTGGCAAAGGTGAATCATTAATCGTTATAATTGTTTTTGTAACCACAGAATTGTAAAAAAAAAAAAAAATCTGAAATATAAATAGCATAATGAAATATCAACCTAGCCCACAATATGTCAAGCCCATTTCTGCCCAGTTGTGAAGTAATTTATATCTCGTAATTGCCTGTTTATTTCTTTTAATTTATATATCAGAATTGTGACTTTGTGGTTCACAATTTTAACTTCACATAATTATGACTATGTAGCTCACAGTTACGACTCTATAGCAACAATTGCAACTTAATTTCTCATAATTTACTTTATATAATCTGACCATTTTGACTTTAATTCTCCCAAGTATGACTTTATAGCTCCAGAGTCCAGTTGCAAATTTATTTCTCTGAATTGACATAATTGGGACTTCATATTTAATAATAGCAATTTTTTTCCCCTCGTAATTGATTATCTTAAAATTACAAATTTCTGTCTTACAATTTTTGCTTAATTTCTTACAATTGTGACTTTATTCTCTATTTACAACATATATCTGATTTGTCCTTGATGTGATTGTAGAATACATTTTTAAAGTGTTCTACAATTACAGTGCTGGTTCTCTCACACACGTTGTAGTATTGCTCATCTCTTCATTATTGTGCAGTGCTGGGATTTGGCTTCATGTTTCAGGGCTGAAGAGCTTCTTGCGAGCTACTTTTTCTTGAAATTCTGTACCCTATAAATTCGAATTAAAATCTCCCTGTACAGTCTGTGTTGACACACGTTTGCTGATGTAATGAAATCTGACTGTGTGTGTGTGTGTGAGTGTGTGTTTGGTAATAAGCCAGAATAGTTGAGTCATGTAGTATTACAGCATATAGATTATTCATGAGAGACATCCTCACGGTGACTGTGCAGACACACACAGACTGTATTGAACAGCGGTTCTGCAGAGCTTGGTGGTGTATCGGCAGCCCTGCAGAAAAAGGAGGATGATCAAAGACTCCCACTAATATACCTGAGATCCACCTTGAGGCTTCCTCTGTGTTTGTACAAGATGTCCTAAGTGCTACTGTAATAATGCAAAGAGAAGAGCACAAAGGAACGCTCAGTTCACAGAGTAACGCATGAATGGGTCTGACTTTAGATTGTGTTCGGACTCTCTGCAGCAAAAATGTACTAAGACTGCTTTCATTCTTTTGTTCTCTTTATTTTCAGTTTTAAAGTACTCCTTTGGTATTTACTTACTATACATACAACAATAAATCAAATAAACAAATGAAATAATTAAAAATAAATAAAAATAATGTGCCAGCAATAATAATATAACAATACCAATAAACGATATACAACAAATTGAAAAAGAGTGACCAAATAACAAATAAACAACAAAATGAAGCATAACAAGTAAACTAAAATACAATGAATCAAAATCAATAAAAAAAAATAGTTGAAATAAATTGTTTATGAAATAAAATAATTTAAAAAATAAAATTGTGCCATTAATAATAATATAAAATACAATACAAAATAATACAAATAAACGATATACAACAAATAAAAAAATACAAAATAAAAAGTAACAAAAAACACAACAAATTATAATACTATTAAATAACAATTAAATTGTTTATAAAAATAAATATTTAAAAATAAATAAAACAACTTGCCAGTAATAATAAAATAACAGTAAACAATAAATAAATAAAATAAATAAATATCAAAATAAACCATAACAAGTTAAAGGGGTGATGAACTGAGAAATAAAATTTTTCTTGAGGTTTTGACATATAAGAGGTCATCGTACTATAAGAATATCCTGTAAGTTTCAGCACTGAAAACTTCCTTGTTAGTCCAATAAAAGCTTTTATTGACACCAGACCCAGCAAACGACAGTTTTTTCAAAGTGGGGATCTATGACATCAAAGTAAAGCGATCAACGCCTACTTCATCACTGCCGGTTTAGCCCCGCCCACAGATTCACACATGACATGTAGAATAGATAGTCTAAGTAACATACGTGGTGCTAAACCAGATTGAGCTCCCAAGCAATAAACATGCTGTTGGGGATTACAAAATATTGTGTAGTGCCTGGACTCGACAGTAATGCAACAACATGTAAGTAACTGTGTTAAATTCTAATGCCTGATCTGATATGTAATGATGCATGTACAGTCAGATGTTCTTTGTTGGTGTCAGTAAATCAAACCCGTGACTAAACGTCAACTTGTTTCTCTTAGTAGGATGAAAATAATCTGTTATTTAACGGTGATTAAATTATATAAAGAAAGCGATCAAAGAAAGCTCCCTTTGCAATCGTTGGAGCAGCGTGCGCTGAAGCTGTCAATCAAACAGCGTGAGTTTATCAGTGACTGACGCGCAAAAACTCCCGTTTTATTCAACAAATCTCTTAGATATATATCGTGTTTGCACTGTTGGTAAAGATGAAAGTATTTGTTAGTGTTTAACTAAAATACAATAAATTAAATAATCAATAAATAGTTAAATTTATAAAAATAAGATATTTATATATTTTCTAATTTTTTGTTCTCTCTGTCTTTTTCTTGCTTGCTTGCTTGCTTTCTTCCTCTCTTCTTCCTCTCCCCTTTCTCTTTATCTCTCTCTTTGACTCTGGGGCTGATCTTGAGCTCTCATTACTGCAGTTTCTGTAATATCAGATGCAAACTGTGTACAGAGAGCAGCGATTTCTTTAGTCTTTTGTGGATAGTACGTACAGATCACATATGTGTAATGAGAAAACAAGAGAAAAGGTTATCGCACTAGTAGTCTGCTGCTCCGTTATTTACATTCTATGTTAATAAGAACCCCTCATGAATGCTGATCTAGGCGTTTGTGCATCTAGATAAGAGGCATGAAACTGATTCTAGATCAGCACTCTTTACATAAATGGACTTCTGAAGTTAATAATGGCTGCATGTTTCTCCCCTGCGTCCTTCAAACCATCAGCATAATACTGCAGTCCTGTTCAGTTTCGCAGTGGACCATGGCATCAGCCTCATGTGGTAAAATGAAAGTGAATGCAGCATTCCCTCCTGTTGTCATCCAAGCACCCTTTTTTACGTAATTTGGCCGACATCCAAATCGCACTGCTGTAACAATGAGCATCAGCTATGGAGATGGATTTCTCACTCAGCTCTCCATTGACCCCTGTCAGACCACTACACTGGGTTCTGGAACTTTCCTGGCTCTTGGAAAGTGACCCACAGATCAAGTTATTTCACATTTTGTTTGAACATTGGAGGTTTTCTAGGTTCAAATGAGAAGGAAAGTTCAAATAAGCCAGGATATTTGTGAACAAGCTTGTTTAGACAAGCTTGTTTAAATATTTAGATGCTTTGGCATGAAATTAGGCAGCCAAAAATCTTTGCAGGTGTTACAGACGTACACCAGTATTTCCATTTTTCATGACTGTTTGCTGTGAATGCTGTTGAAATTTAATGTCTCCCTCCGTCTTTCTCTCTCTCTTCAGTGGGCGACCGTGACCTTCCATCTCCCTCATCATGTGCTGAAAGTGGTAACAAGTGCCATCGTGAACGAGCTGAAAAAGTTGAATCAGAATGTGGCGGCACTATCGGTCGCCTCTTCGGTCATGGACAGACTTTCCTACCTCTTACCGAGCGGAAGGCCAGAACTGGGTGTTGGACCCGGACGCTCTGTAGACAGGTAACTGCATGAAACAGGGCCACAGGTTTTTTTTGTGTGTGTGTGTGTGTGTGTGTGTGTGTGAGACTTATTTGTGATAGCATAAGAGCATTCTGAATTGTAAATGTTACCTCAAATAGTGCAGCTTGAGAGGTGTGCTATTATTCTTCTGAACAATCAGACTTTCCATTTTCACTTGGTGGACGATGGGACTTGTTGATGAATGGACCAAAGCCACATCAACCTGTACATCAGATTTGGTGTCTTTTGGCCTGTTAATAAGGAAATAAGGAAAAAACTCTAAAAACACCCAGAACACCTTAAGTAACCACACTAGTCTAAAACACTTTGGAAACCACCTAGAACACCCAATAAGTTCTGTGTTCTCTTTACCAAAGATCACCAAAGTTCTCTTGTTTCACTTAATTGTGTGTGTGTGTGTGTGTGTGTGTGTGTGTGTGTGTGTGTGTGTGTGTGTGTGTGTGATATTTACAGGTCTCTAATGTACAGTGAAGCTAACAGGAGAGAGACGTTCACATCCTGGCCTCATACTGGCTACAGGTGGGCTCAGCCTGATCCCATGGCCCAGGCGGGCTTTTATCACCAGGTTTGTGTCATCACCATAGCAATGATTCTTTTCAAGTTGACTGTCATCTTTAAATTTTGCCCTAACATTCTCTTCTTAGGTCCTCTTTGCTTTGCTTTTTGTATGTTTTTATTTTTGGTTTCTTTTTTCACTGTTTGAATGATTCCTTTTAATGGCCACTGATTTTGAAAGCCAGATTGTATCACTATTTGGAAGTGCCTCATTTTGAGCCCAGACTAGGTCAACAAGAATAAAAGGAAAAAAATTTGA
Source organism: Megalobrama amblycephala (assembly GCF_018812025.1). NCBI lineage: Eukaryota > Metazoa > Chordata > Actinopteri > Cypriniformes > Xenocyprididae > Megalobrama > Megalobrama amblycephala. Next base: position 20,734,406 of record NC_063048.1, read on the forward strand.
ATTAATCAGACCATAAAAAAAAAAAAAAACGGGACACCACCGCCGATAAAAGGTTGAAATGGCTATTATGAGATCAATGAATGTTTCGCTTTCAGTTTTATTCTGATATCTGGGTATTCCCGATGATGCTATGGTACCTGGTGTATTGTCTCTACTCGAGTCACCATGCATGCCAAGAAGGGTTGAGCTGCGCTGGTAACCAAGGAGACCACACAACTCCTCTCACCCATGTTCCCTGTTGTCATGCCAACCGAACAGAGCGAGGGGAGAACAGTGGCTCTGTGTTGTGGATGAAAGGGTGATACACAGCAAAGGGACATTCTGTTAGTTTAAGAAATAAAGAATGAAATGGGAAAACGTGATTTAATTATGAACTGAAGTTACCTTTAAGGATTGTCCTGAAATAAAGAAGTTGGACAGGAAAGTAAAAAAAAAAAAAAAAAATTGAAAAATGAAAAGTGATCATCAAAGCACTCATTTGGGTCATGTGACTTTCTTTGACTTTTGCTTCTTGGTATTGCATTTATAGTGTTATATCAACTTTGTTTTTCAATGCAGAAGTAAGGTGTTTTCTGTGAATGTGTGAGACTTCTGATTTATCAGCCGCTGTAGGGAAATAACGAGAATAATATCAAAGTTCAGTAAAACATAAAACTGTTTGTGCTACAAACAAGTGTGTTTATAATTAAGACAATAAATTAAAATAGTATGGTAAGAAATTCCAGTTTGCAATATCAACATAATTAGCTGTTTTGTACAGCTAAAAATAAAAATAATAAAGCGAATGAAGCAAGACACATTAAGTTTACAAATAGCCACACCCACTCTTCCCTGAAAAATAAGGTGCACAAATATTGGTTTATTTACCTGTTGTCTATAAAATAACTTCGACTGGTCTATTTTTAGCTGTTTAGTGAGTTCTCTGAACATCTGTATGCATTGTAGATGGCGTTAACCACTCTTTCTTCCTTCTAGCCTGCTTCTACAGGTGATGACCGGGCCATGTGCTTCACCTGCAGCGTGTGTTTGGTGTGCTGGGAACCTACAGATGAACCCTGGTGAGAAGCATCCAACTAAAAAACAGCCCGCAACGTCACACTCACTCAAACAGTAGAAATCACACAGCTATGAAAAGCTTTATATAAATGCACCATAACGAAGGCCAAGAGCTGCAATTCCTCCAATTGCTATTAACCATTCCATTACTATATTTAATGCCTCTTTAGGTCCGAGCATGAACGCCATTCTCCCAACTGTCCGTTTGTGAAAGGAGAGCACACCCAAAACGTTCCTCTATCCGTCACCTTGGCTACCAGCCCTGCCCAGTTTCCAAGCGCAGATGGTTCGGATAAAATTGTATGTTATGGGTTCGGTAGCTGCCCTCATTTTCTTGCTACGGCAACCAAAAGGGGGAAGATTTGCATCTGGGATGTTTCAAAGCTTATGAAGGTATGTTGATCAACTCTAAAGTGTGTGCGAAAGATACAGTACGCCTAAATCTCAGTGCACTACATCAACTTTTTTCTCACCTATGCAGGTGCATTTAAAGTTCGAGGTGAACCCATATGACCCAGCCATCCTGAGGCAGCTGATTCTATCTGGCAGCGAGCAGCAGAGTCTCACAGGCACAGAATCCCGCAGACCCACGCTCTCCTGGCTAGAGGAGGCCACTTGCTGCTCTGACTTACCCAAACTAGAGGGGGACAGGTTCTAAACCCACATTTACACACTTTTTGCATTTTTAGACATCATACCCTATTATTGTGTTTATTGAACATTTCCTGTGTTTTTGTATCTAGCGATGACCAGATAGAGGACTCGGACAGCGAAGAGCATTCCAGATCAGAGTCAGTCACAGGTAGAAACATAATTTTCATATATTAACAACGTTTATTCATCACTTGGTTTATATCTGTGCCCAGTGTTGTCAATAAACACCTTACTTATTGTTCTTCCTTCTAATGTTTGTGTAGGCCCACTGGGTCAGAAGGAGACGATGGAGGTGAGTTTGGGAGTCACAGCTCTCAGTGTCCTACAGCAGCCTGAGAAGTTGCAGTGGGAGGTGGTGGCCAGTGTGCTGGAGGACACGGTTAAAGACCTGGAGGAGCTAGGGGCCAACCCCCCGCACTCACTGGGCCCCCCTAAAGCTGACAAGGCTAAGGATAGGCAGACTGAGCACCACAACATTCCCTTCCCCTGCCTGTTGGCCGGCGGACTGCTAAGCTACCGGTCAGCGGCTAGTTCTCCACTAGGCCCCCCTCTGTCTCGTCGCTCCATGGATAGCCCAGTAAGGACTGCTGCCCCCGAGGGGCTTGGACCAGACCAGGGTCCCATGGAAATCGAGTCCTGTAATCCCCCCACAGACTGGGCTCTCCGAACCTTCCACCAGCTGCCCCTGTGCATAGGACTATGCCCGTACTGCTCCTGTACAGCATCAAGGAAGCAGACGAGAAGTCTTCAGGGAAGGTGTTCACCCAGATGAACAACCTGATGAGCAAAGGGCTTCACGAGGAGGGCTTTACCGTCCCACAGATTATCGAGATGGAGTTTGACTCGCATGAGCAGCTGCTGCTGCAGGACCCTCCCATCACATACATCCAGCAGTTTGCGGATGCGGCGGCTGGGCTCGGACCTCTGGATGGGGAAAAGTGGAGCTCACTGGCTCCACGGCCGGGCTCTCTGGTGCAGTGTTTGCGGTTGCCGAAAGCATTAGAGGAAGAGAACCTGTATGTGGACTCCATCACGCCCTGCAGCGATGGCTTACACTTGTTAGTCGGTCTTCAACCATGCTCCGTAGAGTCCCTTAGTGCTATCAATCAGGTGGAGGTGTTAAACACCCTCAACCGTCTGCACTCGGCCCTCTGTGGTCATCGCAAAGGACAGACACTGGCCAATGGCCATGACGCCCACTCGGGCACCTCTCCTCCACAGACCCCTCTCATTCTGCCCCCTCACGACCAGCAACAGCCCCATACTTCCAGGCCTCTGGGGGGCAGTGGTGGTGGCGGATACCTTGCGCTCTACAAGTTAAATTACTCCACCCGCATCGTGACCCTGGAGGAGGAACCGGTGAAGGTGCAGCAGATTCGTGACCCACGGGATGCCGTTACATCTCTCCTCCTCTTGCCACCAGATGTGCTAGATGGCAGAGAGGATGACGGAGAGGAAACGTCTGAGGAGTCGACACCCTCTGGGCTCAAAAATGGCACGGGGACAGTGGCGTCCGCAGTGACGGCTGGCCCAAGTTTGGGATCAGCCACTGGGAAGGAGAAGAGAGGAGAGGTGGCCGGACTTGGACACCTGGTGGTGACTACACAGGCGGGTTACATCATGATTCTGGACTTGTCCACCCTAGAGGTGCTGGCAAAAGTGGAGCCACCTAAGAAAGAGGGGACAGAGGAGGTGGACCCCTTCGTCTCTGTTACCTACTGCTCAGGCACCGACCGGCTGTGTGCCTGCACAAAAGGTGAGCAAGTGTTTAGTTCAAATTTTCTGAAGAGACTCGATCGCTTTATATGATGAACAGATGGAATTTAGGCTTTTATTCGCAAATAAACATTCATCAACTCACACATCAGTTGTAAATGGACGCTCAAGCATGTTTGCTTAACATGCGAGAACCAATGAGGTTTGTTTTCGTGTGTTACTCAGCATGTTTGAGCTTTCAGAAGAGGTTTGTTCTCGTGCCTCAAGCACGTTTTGGTGAGCTTCTGTTTGTTCGCTGATCAATGTTTATATGTGAATAAAAGCCTAAATGACCTCTGTTCATCAAATAAATCAATTTGAGTCTCTTCAGAAAATTTGGACTAAACCACTCATATTCATATGGATTAGTTTTACGATCTCTTTATAAACTTTTTGAAGCCTCAAAGTGGTAGTCTCACAGCTGTCTATGGAAGGACAGAAAGCTCTCAGATTTGTCTGACGGGTTTGGAACGACATGAGAGTGAGACAGAATTTTCATTTTCATTTTTTTTTTAATTTTCATTAATGTGTTGCTCACTAACTAGGGAACGTGAGGTGTGAAGGTTCACTATTTCATTCAGTTTAGCTTGCTGCCCACACATCTCATTGCCATGGTAACCAATAAGGTTCTCATTAACCATAGTGGTCTTATCGACACACTCTCAAACATGGCCACTGTGTCACTGGCATCCATGAGATATGACCTTGGGGAGTCAAGGATTGCATGCAGTGTGTTTGTTCAGTGTACTGGTTTTTATCTTGTTCTTTTGATTGGCTGAATTACAAAATTGAGTGCTGTGGTCTGTTAAAATAAAATGTAGCCAATGGAGGAACACTATGTGTGTTTTTGAGTGTGACTGTGTACATTACATCTGTGAATGAATCCGTGGGAGAATAGGAGAATTCCACCCTTCCTTTTACTTTTTCTACTGTCTGTCAGTATATTTATTAAACAGTATTTGTTATTAGGACAAGCTTAAGACATCTTTTGACATACTTGGAGTTAGCAATTTGAACAAGCCCCTAACCCTAAGTGTTAACTGCGTACAATTTGGCTATGCACATGACCAGAACATCCTTGTAAATGACTAGAACACTAGAACATTCTAGCATTGTCATGGCAAGCACCATTTGCTCCAGAAAATTAAAACCTTGTTAATCTTGTTTTTCTAGTTCAGAGGAATATTTTGCCTTGCAGTACACGTTACATGTTTAGTAAACGTAAACACTTTTATTGAAGCGTTATTCAATTTTGGTTTCTGAATATTGATATTATAGCTAGAGCGCTTATTCGCACAATACATTTTTATTTTCCTTTCTGAAGGTGGAGAGCTTCATTTCCTTCAAATTGGAGGTGTGTGTGATGATATCGATGATGCCGACATTTTTGTCGACGTATCTAATAGGCCGGAGCAACTACTGGACGGAGCAAAACCCACATCGAATCCTTCGAGCCCAGGAATCACAGGTCAGCAACAAATGGCAGGGCATTAAACTTAAGAGTGTTTTTGTGGGGATCAAACAGATGGTTCACTTAATTTGCCCTTCAGCTACTTCACATCAAAGCCTTGAGAAATCCATTGGTCCTGCTTAATTGAATTTTTTCTATTTCAGGTGATGATGCAAAACAGATGATGCACAGTGCACTTTCTGGGAATCTTTTCTTTGTGTTCTTTGTTCATTTTGTCATCTGATGTAGAGTTTCTCTTACTGTGAAATGGTGATTTGCCTTATACCCATGGAAATGTACAGTACAGTAAGCCTTGTGTCTGTTGGCAGGAGTTGACCTCCTGGTGGACCAGCCATTAACTGCAGACACACTTTCTTCTCTGGTGGAGCTAACACGTTTTGAAACGCTGACGCCACGCTTCTCCGCAACAGTGCCCCCTTGCTGGGTGGAGGTGCAGCAGGAACAGCAACAAAGGCGGCATCCGCAACACCTTCACCAGCAGCACCATGGCGACGCAGCGCAACACACACGCACCTGGAAACTACAGAGCGACAGGTATACATTTACATACAATATACATATACATAGATATTTTTTTTAAATATATTTAAGAACCATATAATAACAGATATTTAATGTTAATGTTAGTAAATATTTGATGTAAAAATAGCCAAAAATTTACTCTGGAGTAATGTTTACATAGTCTTTTTCTCCTTTTTTGCATGTAATGTGTAATCTCTCTCTCTCTCAGCTCCAGCTGGGATGAGCATGTGTTTGAGCTGGTCCTGCCCAAAGCTTGCATGGTGGGACATGTGGACTTCAAGTTTGTGCTAAACAGCAGTATTACTAACATCCCACAAATCCAGGTCACACTGCTGAAGAACAAAGCACCAGGCCTGGGCAAAGTCAACGGTGAGTTCAGGAACAAAAACTTAAACAGAAAAAAAGGGAGAATGTTCACTGTAGATTAGTTTGATTCATTTTTATTCCCCAAATGAATAATTTGTTGTGTAAAATTTTGTATTGCAGAGACCGCAGTGGACAGGCAGATTGTCTTCCCCTTGTCTCATGTTTTGCACTCAAATGGAGAGAAGAATGGACAACCACACCTGCACGACTTCTCAGATGACATCCAGTTCATGGACATCGAGGATTCGCCAGGTAAATGTGCTGAGGAAAAAGCCATCTTGATCACCTTAAAATGTTATGTTAATTTCTGTCAGCATTCTTTAAGAATACATCTCTATCTGTCTCAGGCTCCAGGCTGTGTCCGTTCCTGCAGGAACACAAAGATGATATCTTGTGTGGGCCGGTATGGCTGTCCAGCGGACTGGATCTGTCTGGACACGCAGGGATGCTGAGCCTTACAAGTCCCAAACTCCTCAAAGGTTTGTCTGGGCATCACAAGCCATTTATAGCAACCACTCCCAACCATCCAGCAGTGTGCCAGTAGAATTAGAGTAAAACAACACAGCTATGAACCAATGAAGAGCTGCATGCTGTATTTTACTGGCGTGAATATACAACATAAAAAAATACTGAGTGTACCTTAAATGAAAGTCATTTGGGTGTTGATAAATGGGATATAACCAACCAAAATCAATTTTCATTTCATACAAAGCATTTTCTCTTTATTTATGTAGACATTAAAACAGATTTAACTGTCTTGGTTTCCATTGTAAATATCTCTTGTTGTTCTTAAAGACACAATATGTAAGATTTTTGGATTCAAATATCCAGAAACCTCTAGAACAAAACTGTTATATGTTTTGTTGACTTGTGTACTTGCATTATCCCAGATGTTTCCAAGACTGTTTAAATCCAGAGAAAGAAGCAATACAATTGAGGGCTCTCAAGTTTTGGAGAGAGGCAAGAGTGACATCTCCACAGTGTTTCCCACAGGATTTTGTGAGACTGTAGTGGGTGGACATCGGTTCCTCTAGGGGGGTCCGGGGGCATGCCCCCCGGAGGAAAATTTTGTACATTTTAAATTTAAATGCATGAATCTAGTGCATTCTAAGAGCAAAATTAAGTGACTAGATCAATGAAGAAATTTGTTCTCTTGTAAACAATTTTGTGCTCTAAAAGTAATTTATTTATTGCTGATGGTTGGGCACATTAGTCACGTACACAACATATAGTAGGCTAAATGAGAGGTCATAAGTGGTCAAACATGTAGAGTACACATTTAAACCATTAAAAATATGTAGCAAAAGAGGTTACCTTTGTTGAATTAATTTATTAGTGGGAGCCTGTGACTGTATTTGTGGAACTAATGGTCACTCTTTGATTTGTTAACCAATCCAGAATGCACTAAACACACCACTTCATTATAGATAAAAATAAAAAATGAATAAAAATATATAATCATAAGCTGACCAATAAATAAATAAGTAAACTAGGTAAGTATATAATTCAGCAGCAAAAAATATTCTAGCCTAATTCTTGGAAGAAAAAAAAAAAGCTATGGAATGGCTTCAGATGACTTTGAATATAGTGCACGAAAACTTAATTGGTGCTAGTCTACTTATTTTGCTCTATGACTCCCACTTTTGCCATATAAAGGAGCGCAATTATCAGACGGTAATTTAAATATCGCGTCATATCCGTATTCATATTTTGAGACTGTGGCGGGACCAATTAGAATGTGGCGGGCCGCCACAGTCTAGTCAATGTATGGGAAACACTGATCCATGGCCAGGATATAAAATGTGACATGATTTTAAAAGTGACCTATAACATCGACGATGCAATACACTAATTTATTTAGTGCTAATAAAATTATTAAAAGTATTTGGAGAGAGAGATGTTTAATGTAACAAAATGGCAGTCCTCGTGTGATAGCAAAATATAACTAGGCCTAGACTACTTGTTCTGAGCAGGTGTCAATGAACAGGCTGTAAAACTGTTGTCTAAGTTCACACTCATGAAAAACTGAAGCTGATTATCTGATTATCTAACAGCAGTCAAGTTGTCATTGTTTGTGTCAAACAAGTTGTGAATTTGTTGTAACATTAAAACAGGAGATCATGACTTACTCTGTGCTCAAAGTGATGCTCAGAGCTCCAGTGGTTTCCTCTGTGGGTGAACGAGGATGATGGTGAACAATTCCAGGATATGTTTTTTTTTCATTGGTTGTTGCGTTAAATCTTACCCAGATACAATAGTGCTATTTTCTGATTGCTCTTTCTTTTTTTTTGATTGGCTGATAAGTGGCAGGTTCGAGACGCGCTTGATTCCTGCCCGGTTCCATAGAGAGAGCGGTGCGGCCAGATACATTTTGGGCGCTGCGGCATATTAAATATATGATAATTAGTTTTTCTGCGTGAGAAATACAATGTGTGGCGGAAGTGCGTGGCAAAAGACCGAAATGAGTGACACTTGAGAGCCCTGACAATATGTTTTAAAATTAATTGCATGCCATTTATCAACACAAGCAATCCAGCATTTATTGATATGATATTCTAATATCGATCTAGCATACTGCAGTGTGCAACAAGTGTCTCATTGCAGCTGCCGAGCGAACGCACAGAGTAACATTATAGCATCATTTTCAACGCACTCAAATGTATCTAATATGATAAACAGCACTGCGTTACCTCACATTCGCTTGATCGGAAGAAGCGGCGACCGTGGCATAGTAAAAGTCCCGCTGCTCTCGAGCCATGTGTCGCGCTCGTCTATCATTAGCAGTCGTACCAGCAGCCTCGTTCTGCTCCCACAGCACTTGGCCCTGCTCTGCTTCATACTACAGTATCGTTAATAATCTCATCCATGAACATGATTTCTGCCCGAGTCCTGTCAGATTCTTTTACACCGGCTGTGAGGTGAAGACTACAACTCCCATGATTCCACGCTCAATCTCTGCCTCTGTTTTGAATTGGCAACCTCCTAGAAGTGAAAAATGACACATTGTGCCTTTTTAAAACAAATGAAATCTTCATGTAAATGTGAAATCCTTTTCTTTTTCATTCCACTTTCTAGGCATGGCAGGGGGAAAATATCGTTCATTCCTGGTGCACATTAAGGCAGTGAGTGATAAGGGTTTGGATGAGAGTTTGAGGCCTGTGGTGCGGATGCCCTCAGCCAAACCCCATAGTAGTAAAGCTCACTCACTCTCGTCCCTGCTGCAGAGGGCTCAGGCCACCAAGGTACAGCAAAAACAGACTTTTGCAAAAAACAAACTGTAATTGACTTTTGCGCAATCTTAAGCTGAAGTGTGTAAACCTTTGTGTTCATTCAAGCTGTTTCAAAACACCATTTCCTGCAAACACTGACGTCATAGATTTGTGTGCTGGTTGATGGGTTGTCTAACTGCTATATAGACCCCTAGTGGCTGTGTAGCTACATTACTTCATAAAAGAAATAGGCCTTCACTTGATCTTTTTTCACTGGAATAAGAGGTAAAAGCCATATGATGACCACCACTACAGTTCTAATTTTCCTAAAATCTCTCTTCTTTTCAGGAAAAGGCCTCCACGTCCAAAGCAGATCCTCAGCCTGCCCCTAAAAAGCCTGATAACTTGCGTGGCTGTGACTTGCTCCAGGAAGTGTCTGTCACAATCAGGAGATTTAAGAAAACGTCTGTACCCAAAGAACGGTAAGAGATACTGTGAACTATACAAAAGTTCAAAAGTTTGGGGCTGTTTTATGCTGCATCAAACTACAGTAAAAACAGTAATATTGTGAATTATTATTACAATTTAAAACAACTGTTTTAATTTGAATATATTTTAAAATGTAATTTATTCCTGTAATGCAAAGCTGAATTTTCAGAAGCAATTATTCCAGTCTTTAGTGTCACACAATCCTAATATGCTGTTTTGGTGCTCAAGAAAGATTTCTTGTTATTATCAATGTTGAAAACCGTTGTGCTACTTAATATTTTTGTGGAGACTGATACTTTTTTTTCAGGATTCTTTGATGAATAAAAAGTTCAAAAGAACAGCATTTCTTTGAAATGGAAATGTTTTGTAACATTATAAATGTCATTATAAGTTATAAATACAGCAGCCAGTCCATGTTTTAACTGTGCTGTCTGTGTCTGCTTGTATTTCCTAGAGTGCAACGCTGTGCAATGCTTCAGTTTCCTGAGCTCCATGAAAAGCTGCTAAGAGGTTTGTGTAAGCGTGTAGAAGACAGTCAGAGCTCGGAACACTGTCAGAGTCTCATCTTAGACATCCTCTGCTGGCTGGCAGGGGTCTACTCCAATGGACCCTGCAGGTGAGATGCCACTGTGAGCCTGTATTTTTCATCTCTCTGTTTTATCTTGTCCATCATTTTAATGAATTTGATAATTGTCCTTTAGTTTGAGAGAGGGGAAAGAGGGGCTTTTGACCAAAACCAGGAGACGGTTGACAGACATCATCAGGGCGTGCTTCTTCGAGGCCGGCCGCAGTATAGCTCATAAATGCTCTCGCTTTCTTGCACTTTGTATTAGGTAAGTTTGCAACATCTCTGTATTTTCAGTCTTATCATATAGTCTTGTTGCAGAGCTAATGATATGGACTGTCCAATATACATATATGTTATACTTATTAAACTTAATGGGTGAATGTCTCTGATGTTTCAGTACCGGTAAAGGCGACCCAGGTCAACAGGGTTTTGGCCAGGCTCTGTTTAAAGCTCTTCTGGATAATATGCCTTATCTGCCTGCTGCTGCCACAGGAGGTAATCTTTTAAAAGTAGTAAATATATAGCGCCTTTAATATCTGTTATAGTGATAAGACAGTTTTGTTTCAAAAATTGAAACTTTAATTTATTAGTTTACACTACCGTTCAAAAGTTTGGGGTCAGTAACATTTCATAAAGTAGTTAACTAATATTAACTAATCAACAAAAAAATCTTACTGACCCTAAACGGTATATTTAAATAACATGTTAAAATGCTTATATTCCTGTCTGCCTTTTTCTCTCAGGTTCTGTCTTCTGGTACTTTGTCCTGTTAAATTATGTGAAAGATGAGGACCTGGCCGGCTGTAGTACCGCTTGCGCCTCTCTGCTCACTGCTGTCTCTCGGCAGCTGCAGGACCGCTTGACTCCACTTGAGGCTTTGTTGCAGACCAGGTCAGCTGATCTGCTGCATTCTGAATCATTCACAAACTGACTTTTGTTTCATGTACTTTGAACAAAACAGCTTTTTATTAGCATGTGGAAGTGATCGTTTTAAGAAAATATATATATATTTTTTTTCTTGTGTCTATTCAGATATGGGCTATACGGGTCTCCATTTGACCCAGTACTGTTTGACCTGGAGGTGAGCGGGTCGTCTTGTAAGAATGCCTTCAGCAGCAGCATCGGGGTCCAGTCGGACGAGATCGATCTGTCCGATATTCTCTCAGGTGTGGCAATGCAATCTTCCCCTTGACACACTTACATTCATCAATAAATATCAAAACAGCAAATACATTTTTTTTTTTTTTGTCTAATGTCAGGTAATGGGAAGGTGAACAGCAGCGGGGTGGCAGAGGGCAGTTTCACTGCTCTGACTGGCCTGCTGGAGGTCGAACCCCTGCACTTTACTTGCGTCTCCACCAGTGACGGCACCAGGGTGGAGAGGGATGATGCAAGTATGTTCACCGGTAGATATCCCACTTTCCTTTTCCTCTCTATCATATCTTGTTTCTTTTACAACCAACCGTTTCATGGTGGACTTAATAAGATTTTTGCTGGCAAAAAAGGTCCATTGTCAATAGTGTAATGTGAAGCACAGCTCACACAGATGTCACATTGAGGTAGGGCTGGGTGATATATCGCTTGAGATTGTCACGCACGTTTCGTCAGTAAAGACGGTTCCCTGATTACCACTAAATCGCCATCACCTGCTTTCAAATGGAGCGGCATTTAATAGACAGAACCGTAGTTCACTGACAAGCTACGCAATATCATATCGCAGATGAATCGCCGATTTAGCGGTAATCAGGGAACCGTCTTTACTGACGAAATGCGCATGACAATCTCATACGATATATCGCCCAGCCCTACATTAAGGTCAAGCAAGAAACTTAGCAAATTTGCATGACCAACCTAAACCAGTTGCTAAATCTGAGTGGGGAACTATTTTGCACTGTTTCGCTATACTTTCTTTTGTAGTGAGCACCTTTGGTGTGACGCCTACGGTGACAGGGCTGTCTTCTGGGAGCGTTGGCGAGGCATCCACGGCCCTGAGCTCAGCTGCACAGGTGGCCCTGCAGTCACTGTCTCATGCCATGGTGTCTGCCGAACAGCAGCTTCAAGTTCTTCAGGAGAAGCAGCAACAGCTTCTAAAACTCCAGCAGCAGGTCATACATGGAGACATTCTTCATTCATTTCAATATTGATGTCTTGATTGATTCAGTTCTTTATGACTTTTATGTAATTGATTATCTTATGAAACAGAAGGCCAAGCTGGAGGCCAAACTTCACCAGACCACCTCAGCAGCAGCCACCGCAGCATCAGGCGTTGTCAACTCCGTGCCATCCAACCCGTCCTCTGCCCCAGGCTTCTTCATCCACCCTTCTGATGTCATCCCACCCACTCCTAAAACCACCCCGCTGTTTATGACGCCCCCTCTCACCCCACCAAATGAGGCAGTGTCTGCGGCCATTAGCGTAGAACTGGCTCAACTCTTCCCAGGATCTGTCATTGATCCTCCACCTGTGAACCTTTCAGCACATAATAAAAATGCACAGAAAGCCAAACCAGTAAGTCTGAAAAACTCCTCCTCCTTATATATTCATACTGTTTAAATATTATTTAGCAATGTTCGATTCTCCTTCATCAATAGAATGTACGCTAAAATAGATTTTGTGGCAAATTTGTGCCCAATAGCAGAGGCTAGTGGGTAATGTAGTGTAAATTACGCATGTTGTATTTTCCTATAAGGGGCCATATGTTTGTTGACTTGAATTTCTGTATTTCTGGAATGTTCAGCTAATGTATGTGTGTGTTGTCATTGCAGAACCCCATAGGAAGTGGCCTGGCATTGGCAATCTCACAGGCCTCTCACTTTCTTCAGCCTCCACCGCACCAATCCATAATTATTGAGCGAATGCATTCAGGTACTTTGGATAAGTCCCTAGAGGCAGACATAGACTTAAATTTTTTTTTTTTTTTTAAATAGCTTAATTAAAATGCTAAAAACACAAAAATCAAAATGTACATTGAGATCATATCCCCCCCCTTTATAACTCTTGGTTTTATTGAAGAACATCCGAAGCTTTGAATATATCAACACTCCTAGTTTCTTATAACAAAATAAATACAGTACAGTAGAGGTCTTCACGGGTCCAAAAATTCATACCCGAACCCGAAGAGACCCGTAAATGTGCTACACGGAACCGACCCGGCCCGACTATTATTTTGAAAGTTGGACCCGAACCCGTGCAGAACCGAGAAATGCCATAAATGTACTACCCGGACCCGTCTAAGCTGGACCCGAACCCGACCGGACCCGTCTGGACCCGATTGGCACATAGGTCTATTCCACAGCAAATTGCTATTAATAAGTCAATAAACAAGTTGCGAAAATAAAACGTGTTGTCTTACCTAATATTAGGCTATAGCTTTTTCCCTTGTACCTGACTGTGATGCACTTGCCAAGAAAGTTCATCCGTTATTCCTCTCTTGCCGATTGAAATGCTTAATCCACTCATTATTCCAGCTTTAAAAGTTCTCTTGCTGTCACGATGACAAATGCAACTTTGCAGTTTTGCATTGTTTCGTTGTATCTCGAGACTCGAGTCAACTCACATAATAAAATAACTTTGAATGTTTGCCCTTTTTAACTATAATAACGATTGCTTGTTCAGTGACATATGGCCGCTGACGTTAGCATTACTTATTTGCGGTCATTTCTGTGCTTTCTGAGACGAGTCTGACCAAAACTTTAGATATAACAAGACGGCATAATGTTATTATAAAAACAGGAGAAAGAAAGTGCGCTCGCATGAGACATGCGCGTTAGCTGGAGCAACCTGAAACATAAGCTTTAAGCGTCACAGAAAACATTCGTGTGATAGGCTAGTTCATATTTTGTTAATGATTTGAAATAGGCTATGTTATTTAAATGCGAATGTGCAAGGCTACAAGCAGTTCTTGAGATTTGAAGTTTGTTTGCATTACTGTTGCACACGATAGGAATAGTAAAACTCGATGATCACCGTTCGCTTGCATTAACTCCGCCCGCTCTGCTTCTGATGGCTGCGGTCACTCGTGTTTTTTCACCTTATTTCCCGGCTCATACTTTGCAAGTTACAAAACATGCACAGCGCTGACTGACTCTGAACACGGCCGGGTGATCTCCGAATCAAATCGGCTCGGGTATACACACAATGTTAATCAGACCCGGGAACCGAAGTAATAGATTAGGACCCGACCCGGACCCGGCTGACCATTTAAAATATAGTCCTGAACCCGTACGGGTCCCGGGTCCTCGGGTCTCGGGTCTTCTTTGTAGACCTCTACAGTACAGTCCAAAAGTTTGGAACCACTAAGATTTATAATGTTTTTTAAAAAGTTTCGTCTGCTCACCAAGGCTACATTTATTTAATTAAAAATACAGTAAAAAACAGTAATATTGTGAAATATTATTACAATTTAAAATAACTGTGTACTATTTAAATATATTTGACAAAGTAATTTATTCCTGTGATGCAAAGCTGAATTTTCAGCATCATTACTCCAGTCTTCAGTGTCACATGATCCTTCAGAAATCATTCTAATATGCTGATTTTCTGCTCAAGAAACATTTATGATTATTTTCAATGTTGAAAACAGTTGTGTACTTTTTTTTTCAGGATTTCTTGATGAATAGAAAGTTCAAAAGAACAGCATTTATCTGAAATACAAAGCTTCTGTAGCATTATACACTACCGTTCAAAAGTTTGCGGTCAGTAAGAATTTTTATTTTTATTTTTTTGAAAAGAAATTAAAGAAATGAATACTTTTATTCAGCAAGGATGCATTAAATCAATCAAAAGTGGCAGTAAAGACATTTATAATGTTACAAAAGATTAGATTTCAGATAAACACTGTTCTTTTGAACTTTCTATTCATCAAATAATCCTGAAAAAAAAATATTGTACACAAATATTTTGTACAATTGTACACATTAAATGTTTCTTGAGCTGCAGATCAGCATATTAGAATGATTTCTGAAGGATCATGTGACACTGAAGACTGGAGTAATGATGCTGAAAATTCAGCTTTGCCATCACAGGAATAAATTACTTTGTGAAATATATTCAAATAGAAAACAGTTATTTTAAATTGTAATAATATTTCACAATATTACTGTTTTTACTGTATTTTTAATTAAATAAATGTAGCCTTGGTGAGCAGACGAAACTTCTTTTAAAAACATTAAAAATCTTAGTGGTTCCAAACTTTTGGACTGTACTGTACATAAATAAATATTATAGCAGAAATATCAGAGAATTTCTTAGCCAGTATGAGAGGAAGGGGGCTTTAGATAATGTGTTGGACAGTGGGGAGCAAAAAAATTTTGAGAACTCCAAGGCCCCCAATATCCACAACAATTCAAAAACCGCAGTACAGGCCTGTCAATTTTCCATCTCAAAAGAAGACAAACAAAAATACGTGTACAAAAAGCAAGTTTTGGGCAGGTGCTGCAGATGTGATCCATCTACAGCACCTTCTGCAGTATTAAAATCACTAAAAACAGCAGGACATTCTAAAAGTTTGATGTGATAAACACTTAAGGCCAATTCACACCATACCATCAGATGCAGACCAATGCAAATAGTCTCCAGATTACAGCACGTCACTTCTCAAGCATTCTGATTCAGCATGCTCAATCGGTGAAAACAAGCTCCGACAGATGCCAGCAGACTCAGACAAAACCCAACAAAGTGTCTGTTGGCGAAGTCTGAATTGGCCTTTAAAGTGCCTTTAATGTACTAAAACGGGTATTAAAAGATCAAATTTGGTATGCAGCGTATTTATGATGCATACTATTTACAGGCAAGCAGATGAGCCTAGAATATGAACGCAACACACTAAATGGTCAAGTGTTTTCTTTATAATGGTTTTCTATGGAAAAAAAGTGTAACGTTTTAATCATTAATAAGGTGTATGCTGAATTTGGTCTTTTAATATCACTGTCTTACTACTTTAATACTTAATACAAACCCGGTAAAAATGACTGGCGGGTAATAAAGGAAAGCCTTGTTTTGCCTTCCAGGTGAGCTTACCTATAAGGGTATGAAGTCACGTGAAAACTGAATTTTCAAATATTTAAGAGCTTGGCATAACTGCTTGTTGATTTAATGGAAGTTTTGTCTTATCTTAAACTTTTTAAGTCATCCTTAGTCCCCCTTTAGAATTCTTCTGAGGCCTTCTAGTGAGCCTTGACCATCTGGTTGATAATCACTTCTTTAGAACACTCTTTAGTCCTCATTCTTTTGCTATATCTGTTTTGGTGCACAAACCTCTTTTGATCATGTGACCTTTGAAGTAAACACTGAATGTCCCTTCTCTGTAGGTGCAAGGCGGTTTGTGACTCTAGATTTTGGAAGGCCGGTGTTGTTGACAGATGCGCTGATCCCCACATGCGCTGACTTGGCTTCCCTTTCCATCGATATTTGGACTCTTGGGGAGGAGGTGGACGGGAGGCGACTTGTTGTTGCCACAGATATCAGCACGCACTCTCTGATTCTACATGACTTGTTGCCCCCTCCCGTCTGCAGATTCATGAAGGTTTATACAAGTTTATCATAATCAGATGTGTACAGGTCAAATAGCAATCTGCTTTCTATAGGCTTTAGCACAGAGAAAATAATTTTTAATTGACAAGTCACTGATGGTCACTCCATGCCTCTCCCACAGATCACTGTGATTGGTCGATACGGCAGCACTAATGCCCGGGCTAAAATCCCTTTGGGTTTCTATTATGGACACACCTACATCCTGCCATGGGAAAGTGAACTTAAGCTGATGCATGATCCTCTGAGGGGGGAGAGTGAAGCTGCCAGTCAACCAGATCTGGATCAACATTTGTCAATGATGGTGGCCCTACAGGAAGACATTCAGTGCAGGTTGGTGACGCTGCAAAGAACATTTAACTGAGCTGCCATTGGCATTGACTGAAGTACACTACCATATTTCAAATGCTGCTCTTTTCAACTTTCTATTCATTAAAGGATCCTTCAAAAATGTATCAAGGTTTTCAAATTTTTTTATTTTTTTTTTAATTTTAACATTGACAATATTTAGAAATGTTTCTTGTGCACTTAATCAGCAAATTAGAATGGTTTCTGAAGGATTATGTGACACTGAAAACTGGAGTTGCT
The DNA here is from genome assembly GCF_018812025.1 of Megalobrama amblycephala. Taxonomy (NCBI): domain Eukaryota; kingdom Metazoa; phylum Chordata; class Actinopteri; order Cypriniformes; family Xenocyprididae; genus Megalobrama; species Megalobrama amblycephala. The sequence continues at coordinate 20,751,612 of NC_063048.1, forward strand.
GCAGGAATAAATTTTATTTTAGTATAGAAAAAGTTATTTTAAATTATATTAATATTTCACAATATTACAGTTTTTACTGTATTTTTGATCAAATGCAGCCTTGGTCAGCTTGTTTTTTTTGTTTTTTTTTTCAAAAAACATTAAAACATCATACCAACCCTTAAATTTTGAATGGTAGGGTAGTTAAAGTTGTACTTAAGTGCTAATAATTAAAAGCTTTTGTCAGTTAATTTTGAATGGAAATTAATGGCGTGGACTTAATTTTGTCAATGGTATAGGTGGAATTTTATTGCTGTATTAAATATGCTAATCTCTCGTATAGGTATAATCTGGCCTGTCATCGACTTGAGACGCTACTTCAAAACATCGACCTGCCGCCTCTTAACAGTGCTAATAACGCCCAGTACTTCCTGCGCAAGCCCGATAAAGCTGTTGAGGAGGATTCCCGTGTTTTTTCCGCCTACCAAGACTGCATTCAGCTACAGCTACAGCTCAACCTGGCCCACCATGCTGTCCAGAGGTTGCGCGTGTCTCTGGGAGCCACCCGGAAACACCTACCTGAGAACTATGACCCCAGAGAGCTGGTCCAGAACTCTTCTACTGAGCAGCTCCGAACCATCATCAGATACCTATTGGACACACTGCTCAGCCTGTTGCACTGCTGTAATGGTGAGGGAGGCAGGCCATTCCAGTACTATCTCACTGCTTCAAAATGCCATGAAATCTGAATGACCTTACTTATTTTTAATTCTTCAGTTTTAATGTCAAAATCAACAATTTTCCCTCTTTCTTGCTCAGGTCACTCTGTGCCCTCAGTATTGCAGAACACGTTTCATGCCCAGGCGTGTGAGGAGCTCTTTAAGCAGCTGTGTATCAGTGGGACTCCTAAGATCCGTCTGCACGCAGGTCTGCTGCTAGTGCAGCTCTGTGGAGGTGAAAGGTGGTGGGGCCAGTTCCTGTCCAATGTCCTGCAGGAGCTTTACAACTCTGAGCAGCTGCTCATCTTCCCTCAGGACAGGTAACACAAAAAACATGCTCTTCAAGATGTTCTATAACAGGGCGGTATGATTTTATATATATATATATAATAGTGATAAAAGTGTCTATTGTTAGAGATTTTATATATTGTTTATATTGTGGTATGTAAGTATATCTGCATATCCCAGTACTACTTAGTTATTGACACTTTAGAGTGATAAAGAAATGCACGTCTGAAGAAAAATAAAGAGCAGGAGATGTGCTTGATAGTAAAAATAGTTAAGCACAATTAGCCGTTAAAAAAAAAAAATCTTTGTTCTATTGTTTGCTGCTTTGTTTTTATTTTTAATAATATAAAATAATATAAAACAAAAAATCAATCAAAACTGTTCCTAAAGATACTCTGACCTCTTCATTTTAATCCATTTAATTTCCTCAGGGTGTTCATGCTACTGTCCTGTATTGGCCAAAGATCTTTGAGTAACAGTGGGGTTTTGGAGGGTTTGTTGAACCTTCTGGATACACTGCTCTCTCCCCTGCAGCAGACTGCTGCAGCACAGCTCCGCAGGACAGAAGGTGCATTTTTAAGAGTGAGATTTTTATGTAATACGCATCCGTCTGTTTATGGTAATGTTACAATTTTGTGTGTGTTTGTAGGTGTGTTGGATATCCCCATGATCAGCTGGGTGGTCATGCTTGTCTCTCGACTGCTCGACTACGTGGCCAGTGTGGAAGATGAAGCCACTGCCGCTAAGAAACCTCTGGGGGCAAAAGACAGGGAAAGATCCTTTACGGGTGAGACTCTTAGGCCTGGACAAGCATAAGAACTGAAAAATCCAATGTGTTTTTGTAAACACTACTGTTCACAAGTTTGAGGTCAGCAAGGTGTTTTTAAAAGAATTTCAAAATTTGCATTAAAAGGTATTTGCCAAAAGCTTTTAATTATTAGCACTTGAGTGTAATTATAAATAGATTACATTTTAATAGTTTGGGGTTAATAAGATTTTTTTTAATGTTTTTGAATTTAATAAAGTTGAATTTTCAGCCATTACTCCAGTCTTCAGTTATACATGATCCTTCAGAAATCATTCTAATATGCTGATTTAGTGCTCAAGAAACATTTCTTATTATCAATATAAGAAGACAGTTGTGGTGGTGTTTTTGATTAATAGTAAGCATTTGAAATAGGAATATTACATTATAAATGTCTTTGCTGTCACTTTGCTGGAAAGAAAGTTTATTTCTTTACAATAAAATTAACATCTAACTAAACTTTGGAAAGGTAGTGTACATACTGCATAGAGATTTTTCTTCATTGGTAATGTGTCTTTGTTTTCCTCTTTCCAATCTCACCAGGGAACCAGTGGAGTTTCATAAATAACAGTCTGCAGTCTCAGAACCCAAGCAGATCCGCCAAAGGCAGCAACAGCAGTTTAGATCGTCTATATTCACGCAAGATCCGCAAACAGCTAGTCCACCACAAACAGGTACATGTGTCTCGCACAAACTTCCTGTGCCATTATAGGGCACTTCTATATCATGACATAGCAGATAATTATGAAATCTGCACTGGAAATCATTTTCTTTATAGATATAGTGAGGATTTTAATCAATTCTCCTTTCATTGCAGCAGTTGAATTTATTGAAAGCCAAACAGAAAGCTTTAGTGGAGCAAATTGAGAAAGAGAAAATTCAGAGCAACAAAGGCTCCTCCTACAAGCTACTGGTGGAACAGGCCAAACTCAAACAAGCCACGTCCAAGGTGAGAATCTAAACTTTTGACAACTCATTTTGTCAAATGTCTCTAAGGGGTGGTCGTTGGACAACTTTAGTGGTAGCAACAGATATCAAAGTACACATAAGCAGTGATAAATATAACCTTCAAACGGGTCGTAAAGTGAACCCTGTGGTTCTGTTTCTTTGGCAGCACTTTAAAGATCTGATCCGTTTGAGGCGGACAGCTGAATGGCCACGCTCCACCTTGGACTCAGAGGCGTCTGTGGCAAAAGAGACCCCTGAGGTGGAGCTCCTGCCCTTTACGTTATCTCATGAGCGCTGCATCTGCGTCGTTCAGAAGCTCGCTCTTTTCCTCCTCTCCATGGACTTCACCTGTCATGCAGACCTTCTCCTGTTTGTATGCAAGGTGCAACTCTCTTAATCTTTTCCTTCCCTAATTCAGTTCTCTATTGACTAATAGCCCCATACACAATGTTAAAGGATTAGTTCACTTTAAAATGAAAATTACCTCAAGATTTGCTCACCCTCAAGCCATCCTAGGTGTATATGACTTTCTTCTTTCTGATGAACACTGAGTTAGATTAATAAATATCCTGACGCGTCCAAGCTTTATAATGGCAGTTAACGGGACCAATGTGTATGAAGCTGAAGAAAGTGCATCCATCCATCATAAACATACTCCACACGGCTCCGGGGGTTAAAGGATTAGTCCACTTTTAAATACACTTTTCCTGATAAATCTACTCACCCCCATGTCATCCAAGATGTTCATGTCTTTCTTTCGTCAGTCGAAAAGAAATGAAGGTTTTTGATGTAAACATTCCAGGATTATTCTCCTTATAGTGGATTTCAATGGCTACCAACAGGTTGAAGGTCAAAATTACATTTTCAGTGCAGCTTCAAGGGCTTTAAACGATCCCAGACGAGGAATAAGGGTCTTATCTAGCGAAATGATCGGTCATTTATGCTTTATAAACAAAATATCGCCTTGAACGTACTTTCCGCTTCCGCATTCTTCATAACGCTTACGCTGAATGTCCTACGTCTTCCCTATTCAACTTATGGAAAAAAACGAAACTGGCGCCACGTTCGTTCCGTAAGTAGAATAGGGAAGGCGTAGGACATTCAGCGTAAGCGTTATGAAGAATGCGGAAGCGGAAAGTACGTTCAAGGCGATATTTTGTTTATAAAGCATAAACGGTTGTATTTTTGTCAAAAATGACCGATTGATTCGCTAGATAAGACCCTTATTACTCATCTGGTATCGTTTAAAGCCCTTGAAGCTGCACTGAAACTGCAGTTTGGACCTTCAATCTGTTGGTAGCCATTGAAATGCACTATATGGAGAAAAATCCTGGAATGTTTTCATCAAAAACCTTCATTTCTTTTCGACTGACGAAAGAAAGACATGAACATCTTGGATGACATGGGGGTGAGTAAATTTATCAGGAAAAGTGTATTTAAAAGTGGACTAATCCTTTAATAAAGGCCTTCTGAAGTGAAGCAAAGCGATGCGTTTGTGTAAGAAAAATATCCATATTTAACAATTTATAAATTAAAATATCTAGCTTCGGCCAGACCGCCTTCCGTAATCAACTTGTGAAGAAAGTATAACGCCTGTCGCAGTTCAAAACGCTTACGCTACGTCCTACGCCTTCCGTATTCGAATGCGGAAGGCGGTCTGGCGGAAGCTAGATGTTTTACTTTATAACTTGTTAAATATGGATATTTTTCTTACACAAACGCATTGCTTTGCTTCACTTCAGAAGGCCTTTGTTAATCCCTCGGAGCCATGTGGAGTACGTTTATAATGGATGGATGCACTTTCTTGAGCCTCATACTCGTTGGTCCTGTTCACTGCCATTATAAACCTTGGACGCATCAGGATAAATGTCTTTACTGCAAGACGTCCTTGTTGAATAAAATAATTAATTTCTTATAAAACGTATATATCTTCCTGACCCTAAACTCTTGAACGGTAGTAGTGTGTATGTTATAGACTGTGCCTATGTTCTAAATCTCATTCATTGCTTAGGTATTGGCCAGAATAGCAAATGCAACACGACCCACAATCCACCTGTGTGAGGTGGTTTCAGAGCAGCAGCTGGAGAGGTTACTGCTGTTACTGGTGGGGACCGACTTCAACCGTGGGGATATCTCATGGGGCGGAGCCTGGGCCCAGTACTCCCTCACCTGCATGCTGCAGGACATCCTTGCAGGTTTGTGTTTTTAGGTTTGAAAAGATGGTCAGTGGCCCATTTTGTATGTCCCTGTTTTATATTTAGATGTTGCAATCTGTTTTCAGGAGAGCTGTTGTCTCCGGTGTGTGGGGATGGGATGGAGGGGGCGGGGGCTGATGAAGCCGGGGCCGCCTCTTCCTCTGTGGTGGTGGATTCCGATGACTCACTCCCTCAGCCGACCCCCATCCCACTCGTGGAGACCATCGATGAGCCTCTGGGACCAGATATCATCGCAGGTACACCCGGGACATCCTCTGTGTTCCAAAGTGCGTTGGTAACCCCGCCCGAATAGCACGTCACCTCACACGGACCCTCACCTTTCTTTTATTTCTGATGTTTATTTGTTTCTGTTTTCTTCTCTTGAATGAGCTGCATGTGTGTTTTTTGTGTTTGCTTTAGTATATAATATTTAATAGTGGTACAATGCAGTGGACAGGGGGTTGGAACAGTGCAGATGATTTTGACTCGGTCATTTAAAACCTACAGTTTTCAGTCAGTTTATTGTGGGTAGGGCTGCACAACGATTAATCGCGATATATTTAAGAAAAAAATTATATTTATATATAAAATATTTATATTTATATGGAATATAAAATATATATAAATATGTATATTTATTTATACATGTATATATTTCTTAAATTTGTACATGTATGTGCATGTATTTATATATACATAATTATTATACACAGAACACACACACATATTACATAAACACAGACTTTTATTTTGCAAACGATTAATCGCGATTAATCGTTGTGCAGCCCTAATTGTGGGTTAGATTTATGTCATTGTCAAAATGTATTTAAAATGGGTCAACGATCCACTGTTCACACGCCCTGTCCGTCTAAGAGGAGTGTGACAGCCTGGCATCCTGAAGTAGGCTGTCTGTGTAGTTGCTTCTCTTGGTATGCTGCTCTTGCAATATTAAACGTCTTTTCGTTGCCCAAAGGTGCTCCTCCACTGTCATCTTTGGAAAAAGATAAAGACATTGACTTTGACTTGCTACAAGACTTGATGGATGTTGATATTGATCCTTTAGATATTGATTTGGAAAAAGATCCACTCGCCGCCAAGGTTTTTAAGGTATGAACCTCATTCTCTTTCTCTTTCTGTTCTTACAGCATTAGGGGTGTAATTGTTAAAATTACATGGTTCTATTCTCACTGTTTCAGTTTGGCTGTGCAATTACTTTAAAAAGAAAATATCAGCAATCGGATGAGTATCAGACAGATATGGGTTAACGGTATTGGGCTAGCAATGTATGGAGTTGCCAAAAATACAGCACTCTGTAAAATTACAGACATTAATATTGTGAAATGTCTGAAAGTACAGCGATTATGTAAAATTACCATAATTTTCTTGAAAATAGACACATTAAAATTTACACACATTTATTCTTATCCTTAGATGGTATAAATGTGCATATCGAAACATGGGAAGTGAACTGTACTTAACCATTTCACCCCTATATTGCATGTATTATGTAATCAGAGATCAGTAGTTAAAGTTTGGTTGTAATATTTAGAGCTGATTTGCACAAACACAATGTATTAACCCCTTTTCCATTTAATGTGTCTCTTATTTTTTTCTCAGAGACAAGTGTCTGAGATTTTTTGTTGTTGTTTTTTCTTTCTTTCTTATGTTCTCTCTTACAGCCGATCAGCAGTACCTGGTATGATTACTGGGGTGCTGACTACGGCTCGTACAGTTATAACCCGTACACAGGGGGTGTGGGCATTCCCGTGTCCAAACCTCCTGCGGCCGCCACGGCAGAGAAGCCTGGATCTCAGAACCTCTCAGTGTCTGTGTCTCAAGGTGAGAAGTGTCCGAAAATACACGAATGACATGACAGATATAATAAATGTGAGTGCTAAAATACTGTAATTTTTGTTCCAGCACTGGATGCTCGACTGGAGGTGGGATTAGAACAGCAGGCAGAACTTATGCTGAAAATGATGGCAACGTTGGAGGCAGACGCAATATTGCAGGCGCTAACGTCCTCATCTCCTTCTGGTAAACACACAAATGCAAACACTAACACATTTGTGTATGTTGTGTACAGGTTTCATACAGTCATGGAAACTCTGGCGATATCAAGCAATATTTTTATTTTATTTTATATTTTTGTATTTATGTAAAAGTTAAATTTTTCTAATAAATTCTGTAGTGATTTTTTTTTTTTTTTTCAATTTCAAATTCAGTTAAATTTAAATTTAAAACATTTCTTCAGGCAGAAATTGATGATTGTGTGCTTTACATAATGATTTTTTTTATTTTTTAATTAAAACTTCTGATAATTCTAAACAAATTCTAGATAAATAAGTAAATTTCACTGGTCTAAAAGTGTGGGAACCCTCCTTGTTTTGTTTTTTTTTCTTAAAATGATTTGACTACATTTAACTAGTATCGCCCCCTCTCGTCATTGTCTTTTTACTGTCTCTTGTTTCAGTGGCCCAGTCTGCAAACGGGACAGATGACTCTCTTCTGCGTGGGGGGTTCCACAGCTCTCCCCCCGCCAGCAGTCTGATGGTACAACCTTCTTCAATCCCCATGTTGAGCACCTGCTTCAACAAACTCTTCTCTTTACTGCAAGTGCATCATGTTCAGGTACGGGCACATTCTGGTTTTGTCACTTGCATTTACCACCACTCTTTGAAAATGTTCCCCTAAAATCCTAACTGGGAAGTTACAGAATCGCACTGTCTTACTCAATGACCATATTTATCTCTCTGTCTCTTTAGTTGGAGTCTTTGCTGCAGCTGTGGTTGACTCTGAGTTTGAGTTCCTGTTCCGGAGGGTCAGAGGAGAGCGGCTCAGACATATTCCTCTTCAACGCCAGCAGAGTGCCCACAATTCCCCTTAACCAAGGTGTGATATTCACTGACTGATAAAATGCTTGAAGATATTATCTGAAGATATTATTCAAAAATTCCTTACATATATGTGCAGTGCCATTAGGTTCTGAATGCAGCAAATTTTTAGAAATGTGCAAGAAAGAGAAAGAAAATAATAAGGGAGAGCAGTGATGATAAGCTAAAGAAACACAGAAGTGCGTTAGATCACTCACCGTTCTTTATGTAGTTCGTTGTGTAGATTTTGTAATGAGTATAACTAACTGTAACTCTGGTCTCTGTCAGCCTCCATCAGCAGTTTCCTGTCAGTGCTGGCCTGGTACCCTAACACTTCTCTGAGAACATGGTGTCTTGTCCTACACAGTCTCACCCTCATGACCAATATGCCTGCTAGTGGTGAGTATCTGATTGGCTGAGCCTGTCTTTGTACCTCTGGTTTGTTTCTGGACATACTCAAATGTGTGGGTGTTCCCAGGGGAGACCTGAATTTCTTTATATGGGTTTTCTCTGGGGGAATCCTGCTAGCTCAGCAGATCTCTGTGTCGTGTTGCCCTGCTTCAGCCTGATTATAAAAGCAAACAGTCTGGTGACCCACTTTCACATTAACTGTACTGATATTGTGTGTATTACATCTCCAGCCTCCAGCAGTGGGATGGGTGTGCAGGAGAGCACAGCCCAGCAGATGGTGTCTGACCCCACACTTGTGCACGTGCTTGTGCGCTTCCTGTCTGGAGGAAACCCTCACGGCACTAGCCAGCACAGCTCACAGGTATTTATCTTAATGAACATACACTCATGACTGGTTTCATAGTTATATATTTGGCGAATGCCTCTCATACTCGTCTTCCTCTCTCTTTCCAGGTCGGCCCCACTGCAACACAAGCCTTGCAGGAATTTTTAACCAGATTGCAGGTGCACCTGTCCTCCACATGTCCACAGATGTTCAGTGAATTTCTGCTTAAACTGTTGCACATCCTGTCTACGGAGAGGTAGATGATCAATCCACCATTTATGTAAATAAACTGCTGTTCTTTAAAAATGTGTGATTGTTTTAAATTAAGAAAATCTTCTGTTTATAGGGGTCCATTCCAGTCCGGTCAGGGTCCGTTAGATGCACAGGTGAAGCTTTTGGAGTTCACCCTCGAACAAAATTTTGAGGTCGTTTCTGTAACCACCATCTTGGCCGTCATCGAATCGATCACGTTTTTGGTTCACCACTACATAACTTGTTCAGATAAGGTGGTCTCACGGAGCGGTTCAGACAGCTCTGTGGGCGCCCGTGCCTGTTTTGGGGGCCTGTTCGCCAATATCATCCGCCCTGGCGATGCCAAGGCTGTGTGTGGTGAGACCACACGAGACCAGCTGATGTTTGACCTCCTAAAGCTGGTCAATGCTTTGGTGATGCTGCCGCTTTCGGGTGATCGGGAGTTCAGTGGGAGGCTGCCCCCAGCGGGCGGAGCCACTGACAGCGTATCAGATGAAGAAAAAGTGTGTGGAAGCAAAGAGTGTGGGGCGGCAGGCACAGCTCAGCACCAGGGACCAGCAGTGGGTGTGGCAGATTTGGTTTTGGCCAATCAGCAGATCATGAGTCAGATCTTGTCCGCTCTGGGACAGTGCAACAGCAGCGCCATGGCCATGATAATTGGTACAGAAGTTTATTTTAAATCAATAAAATTATATTATATTATATTATATTGCAAATATTTGAATGGTTTATAGTTTATATTTTATTATATACTGAATATAAAGCATTCGTTCTGTTGCTGTTTGTTTGCTCTCTCTGTCTAGGTGCTAGTGGGCTTCACCTAACTAAACATGAGAACTTTCATGGTGGGTTGGATGCCATCTCGGTGGGCGATGGCCTCTTCACCATCCTCACCACTCTAAGTAAAAGAGCTACATCCGTCCAGGTCATGCTGCAGCCCATTCTCACCTACATGGCCTGTGGTTATATGGGCCGACAGGTAAGACTTATCGTAGAGGAAGTGAGAGACCACAGTGACAGAGTGATCTGCTGAAGAATATAAGAGCCAGGACTATTTTTATTTTATTTTTCACACATTTTATTAAATAAAATTAACTAAACACCACAAAACATGGTCTATGCTAGTATGTTGTGGCCTAAAAAACATGAACACTTATTCAAACAACAAATTTTGACATTCGGCAACAGCCCTCAATATGCTGTCATTACATTTTGTGAATGCTGAGTGCTTTTATAATTTTTTACAGGGTTCTCTATCAACATGTCAACTCTCTGAGCCTTTACTGTGGTTTATTTTGAGAGTGCTTGACACCAGCGAGGCTTTGAAAGCCTTCCATGAGATGGGTATGCCAGCACTAACACTTTCAGAAGACCTAATTTTTGAGCTGGTCTGTATGTTCTGACTCTGTATGCGCCCATTTAGGTGGTGTGCAGCTAATCTGTAACAACATGGTCACCAGCACACGAGCCATTGTGAACACTGCACGCAGTATGGTGTCCACTATCATGAAGTTCCTGGACTCCGGACCTGGAAAAGCAGCAGATGGCAGCCTGAAAGCACGAGTGCTTACCTCAGAACCAGACAACGCAGAAGGACTGCACAACTTCGCCCCTCTTGGTACAGCAAGCACACTTTATTTTAAGCCAAATACTCCAGCGTTTTTATGTAAAAGTCAGTTAGGAATTAAAATTTAGGCATTCAAGGGGACCCATTATGCCCCTTTTCACAAGTATCCGGTGTCCCCAGAATGTGTCTGTGAAGTTTCAGCTCAAAATACCACACAGATCATATATTATAGCTTGTCAAATTTGTCCCTAGTTGGGTGTAAGCAAAAACGTGCCGTTTTTGTGTGTCCCTTTAAATGCAAATGAGCTGCTGCGCCCGGCCCACTTTCTAAAGAGGGTGGAGCTTTAACAGCTTGCACTTCAGTTGCTCAACAACAAAGCTGGAGAATCTCACGCAGCCAAAATGACGATTGTCAGTAACGGTGTTCAGCCTTACATTGTTCAAACCGGAGTCAGACACTGATGGAGAGACTCAGGAAGAAGTTACAACTTTTAGAATGCAATTGGATGTTTCTGAATGGTTAGTGGATACATTTATGAGTTGATTCAACTCATCGACTAGCATGTGCCATCATGTTAATATTTTGTGCAAATCCAGCATTGAATTGACCCTCATTTGTGAAGCAGTCTGGCGTAAAATGACAGCATGGCAACAGCACTCTACTACGACAGATCTTCAGCTGTGTCTCATTTTGAAGGCTGCGTCCTCTTGAGGTCGCATTTGAAGGCTGCATGCGTCATCGAGGCTGTCTCATTTATCCATTATTTATTCATAGTTTATACTGTTCCCTTGCAGGCACCATCACCTCCAGCAGTCCCACGGCACAGCCAGCAGAAGTGCTGCTGCAGGCTACGCCCCCACATCGACGAGCCCGTTCTGCAGCTTGGTCCTACATCTTCCTTCCTGAAGAGGCCTGGTGCGACCTCACCATCCACCTGCCCGCTGCCGTTCTGCTCAAGGAGATTCACATACAGCCGCACCTGGCATCCCTCGCCAGTGAGTGTACACACCGTGTAGCCCTACCCACAATGCAATATTTTTGGTCCAAAAGCCCACTTGACAGCTGTATATTACATTTGGCCCATATATGAAGCTTTTCATACTAGTGAGAACTATCCTAAAGTCTTTTAGAATTCTAAATGCTTCTTTCTCTTTCTGTCCTTCCCAGCATGCCCATCCTCAGTGTCTGTGGAGATCAGCGCAGATGGTGTGAACATGCTTCCCCTGTCAACCCCAGTCATCACTAGCGGTCTCACCTACATTAAGTTCCAGCTGGTTAAGGCAGAGGTGGCATCTGCCGTGTGTCTGAGGTTGCACCGGCCGCGGGACGCCAGCACTCTGGGCCTCTCGCAGATTAAGCTACTGGGCCTGACTGCTTTTGGAAACACTTCCTCTGCTACTGTAAACAATCCTTTCCTTCCCTCTGAGGACCAGGTCTCCAAAACCAGGTATTGGAAATCATTTGTTTTGCCAAGTAACATCTAAAATAATGGGTTTAGTGAGAAGTTTGATTTCCTGTTTTAAGTCTCCATCTATTTTAAAATCCCATTTTCTCTCTCTCTTTCTCAGTATTGGCTGGTTACGGTTGCTGCATCATTGTTTGACTCACGTTTCTGATCTGGAGGCAATGATGGCCAGTGCTGCTGCTCCTACGGCAAATCTCCTGCAGACCTGCGCCGCCCTCCTCATGTCCCCATACTGCGGCATGCACTCACCCAACATCGAGGCGGTGCTGGTTAAGATCGGCCTCCAGTCCACACGCATAGGCCTCAAACTCATCGACATCTTGCTGCGTAACTGTGCTGCTTCTGGCACTGATTTGGCCAGTAAGACCCGCCCACTCATTTCCATAAAGATTCTCCTCACTGCTTGACTTTTTTTTTTTTTTTTTTTTTTTATCAGAATGAGTATAGTAAAAAGGATGTTTAGGTATTTAGTTGTATTCTTCTGCATTGGTTGTCATATAATTGTTTTGTTCTCCCTTTTTATGGATTGACATGATTTAGTTTGGCTTTCCTTTTTTTCTGATTGGTGGTTTTGTTTTTTGTTGTAGATCTGAACAGTCCGCTGCTCTTCGGGAGGTTAAATGGCCTGTCGTCAGACTCAACCATAGACATCCTCTACCAGCTTGGCACTACTCAGGACCCCGGTACCAAAGACAGGTCTGTAATGGAGCTCATCTAAAGTATTTGTAGCTTGATCTGCAACTCTGTCCAGAGTCATTTATGTATATTCTCTATTCCGGTTGGCCTGAAAAGTGATGAAATTGATGTTTTATGTCATAATGATGACTTAGTATCTCATTTTGAATGGTGCCATAATTGACTTATCTCTTATTTCAACTTATTTCATAATTTTGAATTTATTTAATTTTGACTTTTTTTGTCATCATTATGATTTTCTTTTTTATGTGCCATCTATTCCACATTTCTCAAAATACTGAATAGTTGAAAGTATGCCGATTTTGTCCATTGCTCAATAAGAACCTTTATATTTATTAACCATAAACTGTAACTTAATTATCTCAGCTAAAGGCACACTATGTAACTTTTGGCCCTCTAGCAGTTAAAAAACAAAACTGCATGCATTTTGCGGAAGAACATCGTTTTGGTTGTGCTTCGGCTCTGCTTGATTGTGCGGATTAATATGACCCTTTGCAATAGTTTGTGCTTTACAATGAACTTTGTTAGAGAGCTACATATGGCAATTTATTTTTTCACTAGAGTAATAAAAATGGCATCTGTGCGTTGCCTTTACAACATTTCAAATCCCTCAGTTCTCGCTAGCTCCGAAAAGCCAAGCTTAGGTTGATTCTCATTTTATTATGAGCTCTTTCACATCCTCTTCTCTGTTCAGCATTATATAATAATAGGCTCTCCATAGTGAATCAGGGTAAGATAAATAAGTTACATAGTGTACCTTTAACTTAATTACAACTAATAATATTAGAAAACATTATTACACTTGATAAAGCTTAATAAATCATTAGAACCATAGTGCCGCTTAAATTTTTTTTTCTAAAGACACTGTTTTATACTGTTACACTTGTACAGCACAAGTTCATACACACTATTTTGTGGTTTCTGATTGCTTGGTTATGTTGTGAATGTGTTGTAGGATCCAGGCTCTGCTTCAGTGGGTGTATGACTCCTCCCAGGTTGCTGCCCTGAAACAGAGTTCTCCGTCAGGCTACGTGTGTCCGAATGCTCCGCCCCCACGGGAATACGGGTTGCTCATGCCGTCCCCGTCACACCTGCACTGTGTGGCGTCCGTCTTATGGCACAGTTATGAGCTGCCAGTGGACTACGACTTGCCCGGTCTGCTTAACAGAGAGCTTTTTGAGTGAGTCCACACAGATAAACACACTTTCTTTTTGCAGTCTCACAGTACAAAATGTTCAAGTAAGAGTTTTGGTTGAATGCGTGTTCATGCCTGAGGTGTGCTGCATTGGGAGAGGCTGAGAGTACATATTCTGCTCTTATTTTCCTGCCCTCTTTTATATTTCATCCTCACTTCAGGTATGAATACTTAATGCGTACTGAGTAGAACAAAGTGAAACAACCTTCGCTGTGTATGTGGCCTTTAACACGAACAGTTCTGTGCATTAGTAAACCATGAGGTTGTTTTTGAACTATTTATTCAAGAGCTTCTTGGCTTTTTCTCTCGCAGGTTGTTGTACAACTGGTCCATGTCTTTGCCCTCTAACATGGTTTTAAAGAAGGCTGTGGACAGTTTGCTTTGTTCCATGTGTCACATCCACCCTAGTTACTTCTCTCTGCTCATGTCCTGGATGGGTATCGTGGTGCCCCCTGCTGCCCAGACAAACGCACAGCGCCGTATGGCCATGACGGATGATGGCAAGAAACAACATGACTTAAACAGTGCCGCCTCCCTCACAGATGACTCCAAACATGCTCGTACACCGGTAATCATGCCCATTTCTCTCTCAGAGTGCCAGCTTGTGACCCTGGCAGCTGCATCCCAGTCTCCCGGTGCCATCCAGCAGTTGTTGGACTCTGGTCTGCCTTCCTTGCTGGTTCGCAGCTTAGCTGATCTTTGCTGCAACCTGTTGGTCAGCGCAGACCTTCCCTTGCCTGCAGGATTCTCCGCACATGCAGAGAGACGCCCATACGCACACAACCAACCCTCTTCATCCTCAGCAAACAGGCCGCCATTGTCTCCTGAGCTGGCAGCACCCGTATTGCGGTTTCTAACAGAAGTAGGAAACAGTCACACCATGAAGGACTGGCTGGGTGGGCCAGAAGTGAACCCGCTCTGGACGGCACTGTTGTTTCTCCTCTGCCACTCTAGTGCCAGTGGGGCTGCTAATGCCAATGCAAACACCACCACCAGCAGCAGCAGCAGTATTTCTGGGCACGGTGCGTCGGCCAGCACCTCACACGCCAGCGCCGCATCTCACATCTCAGGGGCGTTATACTCACTGGCGTCAACTAGCCGCAGCAGTGGACTCACCACCCAGCAGAGGACAGCCATTGAGAACGCCACAGTGGCTTTCTTCCTGCAGTGTATCTCCTGCCATCCAAACAACCAGAGGCTCATGGCACAGGTGTGTTTAGGGTGCTTTTTTGTCATTTGACATTTTTTATAAGCAGTTGAATAAAATGATTTTTTTCATGCATTAAATAAAAATACAAGTAAAATATTAATTATATAATTTTAAAATAAAAATATAATTTATATATTTTAAATTTTATCTACTACTATCAATTTTATTTATATAAAAAGGTTTTCTTCCCAAAATTGAGTAAATGAGTCGCAAAATGAGCAAATTTTTAACATTTTATTTTCACAATCTCTATTAAAAAAAACTTCAAAATGATGTATGATTTGTTGGAATCTGACAAAAATGACTGAGCTACACCTGTTTGGTGTAAGTCGATAGAGTCAGCAAAGTCAATTTTGAGAAAAATCGAGTTTAAAGTTTTCTGAAGGTTCCGAAACAAAATCACCTGGCAACCATACTTTAAAATCTCTGTTAATAACACATAATTTGGCAGACACCTTGTCAAAACCAAATACCTATAGGAAAATATATATATTCAACTTTCTTTCCCAATATTTTTTTTGCTTTTAAAGTACTGTTATTGTTTATATGTGTATATTGGGATCGCGCAATGTCTGAGGCGTCTTTGTGCGCACGCGCTTCAGATCTGTCAGTCAGCGCGAGCAAGAGCGATTTGTTTACATCAGCATGAATTTAAAAATCGCATTTAATTCAGACTTGTGCCATCAAAAATTCCCTATGAATATTCACATGGAATATTGGAATGCTGCACTTTTAAAACGATACCAAACTGATGAACTGAGCAGAGAAAAACATTTTTCATGGACAAAGGAAAAATACTTCTATCAAAAAAACATACAAATAAAGATACTTTTAGATGTTTAATTGCTATTTGAAGCATTTGGATCGCTAGATGAGGGTTTAATTAACTAATTTTTGTGAAAATCTCAAATTCAATCAATAATTTTGACTTGTTTTACCTGTAGCTCGTTATTAGCCCGTACACATTCCGACTCATTTTGCCAGCACGGGTCACATATTCATATAAGGTGTATTAAATAATAGTATAAATAAAATAATAATGAAATAAAATGACTAAGGGTGCGTTCACACTTGTAGTTCGGCTCGTTTGGTTCATTTGGTCCGGACCAAAGAAGAAGAAAAAAACATTTAGTCCTGGTCCGGTTAGCGTTCACATTGGCAATTTTATCACCGAACCAAAAGATACCGAACCTTAAGGCATAGGGATACATTCACAACGTGATTGGTCGGATTTTATGACGTATTGCCTATTTTGAGACGGAACTTACCGAATATCCAAAACAATGCTGTGTGCTGAGGTAAATGCGCTCGTTGTGTGTGTGTAGCCTGCATGCGATGGTATTTTGGCCAGCTGGGAACTCGTGAAGAGCTTATAAAATGTGTAAAGTAGTCAAAACACCGGCGGGAATCCATCCGTCACACACACAAATGATCTGCTGCGTGGAGACGCGCGTCTGATGCCTGTGATGGGCAAACTCGCGACTATGACGAGAAAAAACCGACATGCGTGAGGATTCTGTCCTTTTTAGGGTCTCGTCTTCCTGTTTTTGGTTCGGTTACATGACTTTGCTCCGTGTTGCGTTCATATATCATTCGAACCGCACCAGAGTTCGTTTGGAAGCGGACCGAGACCCATCTTTTCAGCGGTCTCGGTCCGCTTGTTTGGTGCGCACCAGGGTTCGAATGGCAGCGTTCACATATGTTCAAATGAACCGCACTAACCGAGCAATCGCACCAGGGTTCGTTTTAATCGAACCAAACATGACAAGTGTGAACGCACCCTAAGTCAATAAACAGCACATAACACAGTTCACCTGGCTCAAAACAATTTCACACTTGCTGTCTACCATCCTTATTGCTTCAAACTCTTCATGCAGTCAACTGAATGCTTTTAAATAGAGTTTAGTCCACATTACATTGATTTTTCTTTGTTTGTAAAGGTTCTGTGTGAGTTGTTCCAGTCAGCTCCTCAGCGAGGGAACGTTCCGGTCTCAGGGAACATCTCTGGATTCATACGGCGGCTCTTCCTGCAGCTCATGCTCGAAGATGAAAAAGTTACTGTCTTCCTTCAGTCTCCATGCCCGGTAGGTGCTCTCACACACACAAAATATCATAACATATGCTTTAAAAATCCATCTAAGCTGAAACTTTGCTCTTTTGAGCCGTTATTTTATATAGAAGTTGTTTTGCTTGGTTAGTCTGTTAAATGATTTATTACTGTTGCTGTAAAGCTCAGAAAAGCCTCTTCACTTACAAGGAAAATTACCCTGACCTTTACATCATCTCAGAGGGATTTAAACCTCCACTGCTTCTGCGCTGCAGTTCTTTTCAAGGCAAATTGTGCTGTTGTTGTAGGTGACCACTAGGGGGCAGATTTATCCTCAAATCCTTCTCACTCATGCAGAGGAGTCCACACACGATGGTGGATGTTAGGAGAACTTGTACAAGTTGTTTAGCTGGAGAAAATATTTTTGCAGTTCTGTTTGGTGCCGCTAGTGGCGCAGCAATTACACACTTCACCTTTAACATAATCTAAATGTTGGAGGACATAACCAGCTCACCCCTTAGATGACAGATAGAGTTATGCCTCTCCTGCGGCTGCCAAACCGGAATGAAGCCAAATCGTAAAGTCCCAAGACATCTTTTTTTAGCTCGCGAGTCATTCACTCCGCTAAATTACAGCGAGACCATGTGCGTTTCAGCTCAGATTAATCATCGGGCTTTCAAAGAGAGTCTCGACAGAGGGGCTCTTAAAAGTTAATGTTTACACATTAGATCAAACCAGAGTGCCATATGATCCGGGGCGTCCTCTCAAAGGCAGGGATGTAATTTTTCCCTTTCAGATGCACATTCAACTGCATCTTCGACTGGAATGAAGACCTCTGGAGTCTGGATCGCCCATGCGGATAGTGGAAATCTCTTTTTGTGGTTCTTTGTTTTAATGTTGTGACATGTATTGATTTTGTTTTTGTTTTTCTGACATCAGCAGGACTTTTCCAAATGCCATTGCTTTCAAATACCTCGGGTTTGTTTTTCTTTATAGCTGTAGTGTTAAAAAAAAGACTTCATAATCATGATGTTTAAACACTCAAATTATATCTATTTTAAATCTCTTAAAGATGCAGAGTTGTAAGATAAAAGAAAAGATGGGTTCTTTGTTACCAATGAAGAGAAATAAAGATTTTAATTTTTTTTTTTTTTTTTTTTTAAGATGAGTCACCATATCCCTATAAAGGCTCCATAGAAGCTTGAACTGGAGATGAAATGAACCATTCAAAATTATTCTATAGGTCCATTTTAATGAGAATTCAGGGTCTCACACCTCAAGATCAACTTAATGCAAATGTTAACAAATACGCTTGTCCATGTACTCGTATATGACTGAGTAACATAGTCACATGCTATTAACTTGACCTGTTTCATTCCGTTTTTCTTTTTCTCTGCTTCAGCTGTATAAAGGACGCATTAATGCTACTAGTCATGTGATCCAGCACCCCATGTACGGAGCGGGACACAAGTTCCGCAAACTGCATCTGCCTATCTCAACCACACTGTCTGAAGTATTGGACCGTGTCTCAGGTAGGAAGACATTGGAATACAGTTCAAAAGTTTGGAATCGGAATGACTTTATTTTTATATACTTTTAATCAGCAAGGACACATTAATTTGATAAAGAAAGTGTGTTTTACAGCACACCTGTTTTTAACATTGAATGTTTCTTGAGCACCAATTCAGTACCAAATACAGTTTTTACTGTATTTTTGATTAAATAAATGCAGCCTTGGTGAGCATAATTGACTTTTGAAAGGATTAGTTCACTTCAGAATTAAAATTTCCTGATAATTTACTCATTCCCATGACATCAAAGATGTTTGTCTTTCTTTCCTCAGTTGAAAAGAAATTAAGGTTTTTGAGGAAAACATTCCGTATAGTGGACTTCAATAGGGTTCAATGGATTGAAGGTCCAAATTGCAGTTTCAGTGCAGCTTCAAAGGGCTCTACACGATCCCAGCCGAGGAATAAGGGTCTTATCTAGTGAAACGATCGGTCATTTTCTAAAAAAATAAATAAATAAATAAAAAAAATTATATACTTTTTAACCACAAATGCTCGTCATGCACTAGCTCTGCGGTTCACCACGCGTTAATCATTCATCATGTTGGAAAGGTCACGTGTGACGTAGGCGGAAGTAACGAGCAAGTGTTTACAAAGCAATCGTGCAAAGAGTAAGTCAAACGGGCTTTACAAAAAAGGTAAAACAACGATGAGTTTCCAACGTGATTACGTATTGCGTAGCGCATTTCAGAGCTAGTTCAAGATGAGCATTTGTGGTTAAAAAGTATAAAAAATTTTTTTATTTTATTTTAGAAAATGACCGATTGTTTCAGACCTTTTTTTGGACTTTCAAAAGAAAAATCCTGGAATGGCTCCCCAAAAACTTTAATTTCTTTTCGACTGAAGAAAGAAAGACATAAACATCTTGGATGACATGGGGGGGTGAGCAAATTAATTCTGAGGAAATTTTAATTCTGAAGTGAACTAATCCTTGAATGGTTATGTGTGTATATTGACAAGAAAAACAAAACTTCTCATTGCTCTTAACTTGTTTCTTCAATCTTTATTACTGAATATTTAAAGACATTCAGTTTTTTGTTTAAAATGTAATTTTTTTTGTGTGTGTGTTCAGTAACATTCGTTTTGCAAAATTGGTACCAATAATTGTAAAATGTCACTGGTATTGATTTCAAAATGTTGTATTTGTGCCTACAGTCTACAAAGTCAGACACACACACTGTGTATAGTTTCATTGATAAATCTTCATTCTCTATCCACCAATTAAGCCAAAATACTAGAAATGGCATTTCCGGCATTTCCAGCAGTCATCAGCAGTCTGGTTTTATATGCACCCTGCAGTAGTCTATCTGATCTGTTAGATTCCACTTTTGCTTCAGAATTTCAAGGTCTGATGCACAAAGCATGTAGTGCTGGAACTGCCATGTGGCATGTGTGTGTGTGTGTGTGTGTGTGTGTGTGTGTGTGTGTGTGTGTGTGTGTGATGAATAGCTTGTCTCCCGAGACCTTGAGCGTGGCAGATATAGTCTTCGGTTCTTCAGAAGACTCTGAGACACACGGTATGTATGTAAGGTGTCCAGTCTCTGAGCCGTTGTCACGCTCACATCACTTACGTAGATGGAAGACCCTCACAGGAAGCGCAGCATGTTGTTATCTTTATGGATTGGTGTATCTTCTCAGGGATATTACATCTTTATCATCAATAATGCATATGATCAGTTAAGCTGGCATGTACATTGATGTCTCTAAAGGGAAATGTATTTTTTAGAGCCTGCAGGCCAGTTGCGCACACACACTGTAAAATGACATTTAAAGATCTTGCATTTTTTAACCCTTCAGACACACCCAGCATCACAGCCAAACTGATCAATGAACAGAAGGAGGATAAAGAGAAGAAAAACCACGAGGAAAAAGAAAAGATGAAGGCTGATAATGGTTTCCAAGACAACTACAGTGTCGTTGTAGCCTCAGGTACTGTTTAACCCTTTCTTGGGATTGATATAGCCCAATCCTTGCATCCAGCTAACAAGCACATAAAACATCCTAGCAACCACCTGAAGTACCCTAACAACCACACAGAACACCCTATCCACAACCTAAAACATCCTAGCAACCAGCTAACATCCAACTTGAACAACCTAGCAACCACCTGGAATACCCTAGAAACTACGTTGTTAACTCAAGCTAGCATTGTAGTTACTGAGACTCCTATGCTACAAGCTGGTATTGTAGATACTGAGACCTTTGGTCTATAGTTTACCCATGTTGCATCTCATCTTCATGTTTTGTTTCAGGTCTGAAGTCTCAGTCAAAGAGGGCCTTGTCCACTCCTCCCCGTCCCCCGTCTCGACGAGGGCGTGTCCTCAGTGACAAGCTGGCAGCTTCCTCAGGAGTCGATCCGTCTGCCAAAACCATCAGCGTGCCTGTCTTCCACCTCTGTCACAAACTACTGCCGGGTACATACACACACTCTTGTTCTAGCAAGCGCTCACATTCTGTCCGGTCCTCTTACTCACTCTGTACTCTTTTTCGTTCCCTCTCGTCTCTCACCTTTCGCTCCTCCATACCGATTAGAATGAGAGTAGAGGTCACCTCAGTTCCTGTCCCTGTCTGCCTGCCACTTCACCTCACTGCATTTATTCAGAGATGCAGAGAGTTTGATGAATGTCAATTTCAAAGTTTCATTCTATCTCTCTCATCTCTCGTTGTCTCATCTTATCCCATGTAAAGAGCCTTTCAGCACTTGGTGAGGTGTTTAATTTCCGATCCTCTAACAGAATTGAACAAAATAATGTTTTTGAACAGGTTTCCAGTCCTTTGCCTGCCATTTGACAAATTTGCCCTATTTGTCGTGTGCGGATCCTTTTTTACTTTTTGTTTGGGCTATATATACTATACATTTGACACTACACCACTTTCTTTATCATTGTTGAAAAAATGACACATCTGATTCAAACAAGGTTCTGATTTATCAAATGAGATGGAAATGTTCAAAACTCTTTTCTCTTCAGGTCAACCATTGCCACCGGAGATGACCTTGGCTCAGCTACTGACACTGCTGTATGAGCGTAAACTTCCTCAGGGATACCGCTCTATTGACCTGACGGTCAAACTGGGGTCAAAGGTCATCTCAGACCCTGGCCTCTCCAAGACAGATTCCTTCAAAAGGCTTCGTACTGAGAAAGGTATACAGAAATTTCAAATGCAAAGACAAACTCTTATGTTTGTCACGGACAGTGTTGTTATTGTTAGCTAAAACAATATTTTTCAAAAATCGTTGATTTTGAAATTGAAATAAAGCTGAAATAAAATAATAAATTATAAATATTAAAATTTAAATGAAAAAAAAAACTAATATAAAAGTTAAAAAACAAAATTACTAAAACTTATTCAAAATATGAATTAATACTCTAATAGTTTATAAATAATACTAAAAAACACTCATCACAAAATGATAAACAAGTGTTTGGTATCAATACAGATTACTCGATTCAGTTAGATTCCGATTCACAAACTGTTTGATTTGATTCAGATTCATTTGGTCATGTTTCAGTTACAGTGTCCATTTTTCTTACCCAGAAAAGAAATTCGCTCTCTGCAAATGCTGTAAATTATACTGGGCAGACTGATTCAAACCAGTAACGGATGAACCTGCTGCAGTTGTTTGGGAATCAGACTACACTGGTCACTATATGTTTTTGAAGCACTAAAAAGAACAGACTCATAAGAGTCATTCATTTGAAACTCAGTAGAATGTAATTTCTTGCCATTATTCTATGATAGTCTGTCTTCCTACCCAAAATTCTTCTGCAGTTTTTAGCTTCCATCTCCCACGTATCCTGCCAGCCCAAGGAAAAATAGCCTGATTGGCCACGTGTGTATGCGTGTGTGCCCACACATTTCCCCCCTAGTGTCCTGCATCGTCAGATGTCAAATGATTTTGCTTTGCTCTGTCAGTGATGTGTTCATGCTCTCTGAGGGATACCAAAAAAAAAAAAAAAAAAACACCCCCATCCTGACAATGACAGCTGCCTCCCTACCGGATAGCTGATACTCTTGATTGATTCTCCCCTGTTGTAATGAGCAAATGTTCATACACACATATACAGAGTTCCTGCTAAAGCTGATGATGTCAGCTCAGGTGAATCCGCTAGCACAGGCAGAGTGCTGAATGTCAGTTGTGACAGGAAAGTGTCCCGACAGCATCTTAATCAGGCACGACAAAACGTCAAGCGATGAATCTCACTTCTTCTGTGTTAATCTAAGTCTTGTTCCTAATCAGCAGCGATGACTGATGTGTAGCGGGATAATTTCATATCCCTTGTGGTGGTAGACACAAAAACAAAAAAACAAAACCAAAATCTCTCTACTTGTATTTTAAAAGAATATTGATTTAAAAAAAAATAGAACTTAAACTACATTAGCTGTCAATGTTTTAAAATCTGACACACATCCAATTTTCTCCCAGCTCTTTACATTCATTTAAAGGTGCTAAAGAGGATCTTTTCGTCGACTGAGAAACCAAAGACTGTTACTGAGTTCTTGAAATGAGCGCATGCGTAAGAACAACCACCCTCCTTCACAGCTCATTTCGAGGGAACGCCTCCCAAAACTCGTGCACAAGTATTGGAACACGAGTGTTTGTTTACCACCGGCATTCGCTGTGTCGTGTTAGTGGATTCATTATGTCGGACTCACCGCAGGTAACTCATAATCTGCAGTTGTTACTCCTGTCTCCTGACAAAAACATTGCGTGCGGCGCCTGTAGAGTGTGGAAAGTTACTGGAGCGCGCAGCCGCGCACAGAACATCATGGCAGTGATTGACAAGCCAGAGGGCCAATCCGCGCACGTCTTTCACAAGGAACGTAATGGCAGTGATTGACAAGCCAGAGGGCCAATCGTTTACGCGATGATCACGTAAACGATTGGCTGATGTTTTTAAGGCTCTACCTCGTGCACAGATGATGTATATTAATATTATTCCTTTCAGTGCACCTAATAAATAGTCTTTTATCAGTTAGTAAAGACAGTTTCAAGTAATATTGCAAAAATGTATAAAACAAAACATCCTCTTTAGCACCTTTAATGTTGTGCTTACAGGGATACTCACGTTATATTTATAAAATATAAGTGTAGTTTGTTGTATACTGCTGTGATCTAGTTTCAACATGCAAATCCGATGTAGAGACAGTGCAGCAGTATTTTGCTTTCAGCGAGTACAAAAGAAGCATTTTGACATTGGAAAGTTGCCACGCTGTGCTTTGTTAGGACAGTGTTTCAGGGTGTTATATGAGACTGAACCGTAAGCTCTCAAACTGTTGAGATTTCATCAGGAGGTGGAGATCTGGCACTATTTGATTACTTTGCTCCACTGGCTTTTCCAAGCACACTGCGTTCGTTTGTTTGTTTGGCTCTGTAAGGAGTCTTGATGCAGCCTGCTTTTGATGGCACCCGTTGAGTCTGGCATCAGAAGTTTGCAGTTTAGTGATGGTGCCTGTGGGACTCACCTCACCCTTCGGCTAATTGGCCATCTTAGCCAAGTCAAATCACTGTTGGCGTACACAGCCCTACTTCTTTCCATGCACTCTTTCATCTCGCACCCCTCCGTCGAGGAGCTGAACGGATGCTCACCACCCCAGGGATAATTCTCTCCTCTGCCTTGAGTCCATCCCTCTCTCAGCGGAGGAAGTGTGTGGAAGACACTCCAACCACAGGCAGGCAGTGTTCTGAATCGTTGCCGCTTGTTACTGTGATGTGATATCAACCTGTTTGCTTCTGGACACAGACTCCAGACTTGCAAAATTAGGTTTTCAGAGACTTTCAGATGTGCTATGAAACTAAGATCAAATATGCCCTACTGACTTCCCTACAGCAATTGAGGCGTTGGCTTATTTCACATTCTGCTATGAAGTATAGCTTCTTTGTATATCTCTTTAGCAAGAGTTTTTGGCTTTGAGTTTAACATTGATACTCTTTTTACTTACACTGATCTCAACATCAAAGACATGAAGTTCTCCGTGTTTGTTTCAATTGGTTTGTTCTGCATCAGTTTAAAAGGGGGAAAAAATGATCTTTCACAGTCCTCTAAAGCTTAAAATAAGAATTAATCTGTAAATACTTGTTCTTTTCTGTTGTTGGCCTTCACAAAGACACGACTGAGCAGACTAATCTCTTTGGGAAGTTGCATCTCTAAATTAATCCTCTGGAAAGCACCACCTTACAAATACTGCTAAAACAAAAAATGCGAATTTGAAATTAAAATTATATAAATTAATACATTTTACTGTAGTGAATGTACATATTTCTTGTCTTTCATAGGCTAGAAGTTGATCTTGGGAAGAGCTTGCTTAAGTCATAGTTGTGAATGGTTTGTTAGTGAATTCTTTTGAGTCAGTTCTTTTCAACAAATCAATTGAACCAGTTCAGAATCTTAATGATATGTTAGTGAATCGAATCATCGAAATAATTTTTAGAAATCATCATCCAGTAATCATAAATGATCGAAGAGGTCATGGTCAAAAACTGTGGGAAGTTTGCCACTAAATTCCAGTTATCTTAACTGTACAAAAACAGTCAGTTATTAAAATAATCATAAACACAATGAGATGCGCAAATAGTTTTACTGTGTACTGCACTTCGTTAGCTGTTGATGAATTGGAAGTCTTGCACATTCACAGGAAATGCCTTACTTCTGTGTTGAAAAACCATCTTAAAAACTGATCTTACTTTTGGTCTCCTTGTTGTTTTAGACATTTAAATGTCTCAAGTAGAGACATTATGTCAACTGTAAAGTCCATAAAGTCGGTTTGTGTTTGTATAAGACCAATGCTGTTTCATTACTGTTCTGACAATACATTCCCAAGCATTTAACAGCCAATATTTCCTGCAACTTTCTCCTCATTCTCTTGCATCGATCGTCAGTCTCAGTAAAAAAAAAACCTGATTTACAAGAATAATCTGATTTATGAGAACAGATATGAGCTCTTGTGCAGTACCGCCTGGTTGGACATCATGGTTTATGATGTGAACAATTGAGAACACATTATTTACAGCTAGACGTTTTGAGAGTTTATTGACAACAGACTGAATGATGCGTTTCCTTTCTGCTCTGTTCCTGTAGATCACTGTGAGATGCTAAGCGGCTGTCCGGACGACGAACCAATGACCCCAGGGGACGAGGGTTTGGATGCTGCGGTAGATGACTCCCTCCTGGAGACCAGCCCTATCCAATCCCCCTTGCAGGTGTTCGCAGGTATGGGCGGCTTGGCCCTCATAGCAGAGAGACTTCCCATGCTGTACCCCGACGTCATCCAGCAGGTCAGTATCATATTCTACCGCGTAGGTCATTTTATGTAGTTTCGCTCCATTTCTGCTTCATAAGCTCGTCCGGTGACCGTACACTCAGGTGTTAGTCAGCATTTCTGTTCATTTGCACGCCCTCTGAGCCTGTTCGTCTGGATCGTTCTGTGCAGGTCAGCGCCCCAGTCGTGCCGTCCACCACGCAGGAGAAACCCAAGGACAGCGATCAGTTCGAGTGGGTCACCATCGAGCAATCCGGGGAGCTCGTTTACGAGGCGCCCGAGACTATCGCGGCCGAGCCTCCGCCCATCAAATCCTCCGTTCAGACTATGTCGCCCATCCCCGCCCATTCGCTGGCGGCGTTCGGCCTGTTTCTGCGGCTGCCGGGATATGCTGAGGTTCTGTTGAAGGAGAGGAAGCACGCACAGTGTCTGCTCAGACTGGTGCTGGGTGTCACGGACGACGGAGAAGGAAGTAAGTACCGCTCAAGTACAGGAAGCACTACTTCTGAAATTTGTTTAGTTTAGCAATCAATTTTGTTTTTTGGGAATAGTTGCCTGTTTCATATTCAGTCTGTGTTCACATATCCATTAGCCTGTGTGTATGTGTGTTTGAGAAAGATTATTGATTGAAACAGAGCAGACTGATATGGAACATTGTTTTTGATTCTCTCATCAGCAACCCCTGCTTATCTGTGTCCGCCATCAACCGTTTAAGTCACTGTCTCGGTGTCAGACTCGCCCCTCATATTAAACAGGCTATTTCTTATACTTCTGTTCAGAAGTTTGGGTCTGTGAGATTTTGTAATGTTTTTGAAAGAAGATACTTATTCTCACCAAGGGTGCATTTATTTGATCTAAAATACAGTAAAAACATTAATATTGTGAAATATTACAATTTTAAAATGACTTCTAACGGTTTTAATTTATTTTAAAGGTTTAGTTGACCCAAAAATGAAATTTCTGTCACCGAGTACTACTCAACCTCATTTTGTTCCAAACCCAAAAGACCTTCGTTCATCTCTTTGGAACACAAATTAAGATATTTTTGATGAAATCCTAGATGTTTTTTTTTCTCCCATAGAAACCAATGAAAATACCAAATTCAAGGTCCAGAGAAGCAGTAAAGTCATCGTTAAAATAGTCCACGTGACTGCAGTGGTTCAACCTTAATGTTATGAAGCGACGAGAATACTTTTTGTGGGCAAAACCAAAACAAAAGTAACTACTTTATTTAACAATTTTTATTGTCAGTCTCATAGGCAGTGAACGCAGTGCAGAGCTTCCGTGTTAAAGTCAGAACGCTGACTCATTATTGGCTCCTGCAGCAGCATTAAACTCATTCGTTGTGGTGCTCATGTGAACAGCATCGGCCAATACTGAGCCGGCGTTCGGACATAAACGTGGAAGCGCCGCACTGTGTTAACTGCATAGAAGACTGACAGGAAAGAGGAAAAATTGTTGAAATAAAGTCGTTATTTTTGTTTTGTTTTTGCACACAAAAAATATTCTCGTCGCTTCATAACATTAGGGTTGAACCACTGTAGTCACACTGACTATTTTAATGATGTCTTTACTGCTTCTCTAGACCTTGAATGTGGTCATTGTTGCTTTCTATGGGAGATATAAAACCTCTCGGATGTCATCAAAAACATCTTAATTTGTGTTTCAAAGATGAAAAAAGGTCTTGTGGGTTTGGAGGGTGAGTAATTAATGACAGAAATTTCATTTTTGGGTAAACTAACCCATTAAAATGTAATTTATTCCTGTGATAGAAGATTAAAAGAGCAGCATTTCTTTGAGATGGAAATCTTTTGTAATATTATAAATATCTTTATCACTTTTAATCAATTTAATGTGTCCATGCTGAATGAAAGTATTCATTAAAAAAATTAGACCACTTCTATTATTGATTGCTATCAGGATGTGAAGAGTTTCAACCAGTATTACAAAAAGTGTTTATAAAAAAATTGCCTACCCTACCTTTTTAATTGAACAAGTACAGCACCTCACTAGGATTTAAAATAAAACTACTTCATATGTGGAGATCAGTACACTTTGATCCATCTTAAACCCTAACAAAACTACCTCCGGCCTTTATAAAAAACACTATTTGTTGAGAGAGTCTCTCCCATGTCCACACAAACCCTGATCTGAGAATCAAACTTCTTTAAAGGCCGTTATACATTCATACCCTACAGGCAGATACACACGCTACTCTGTATCTCCCCTACGGGAAGCATTGATTTGGTTATTGTGTTGCTGCTTCATCGATTGGTTGAATTGAGCCTGGATTGGCTGCCCACTGTGTATTTCTGTCAGTCTGGACTGTTGATTGGTCAGCTGATTGCTTGATGTATAGACTGCTTATTGAGTGCTAGAGAAAACATTCTTTTGATAGTTTAAAGCAGATATTCCTCATTCTCTCCATTCATCTTTCTTTCTCAAGGTCACATCCTGCAGTCTCCCTCTGCTAACGTTCTACCCACATTGCCCTTCCACGTGCTCCGGTCCTTGTTCAGCTCGACTCCCCTTACCACAGATGATGGGCTGCTGTTGAGACGCATGGCTCTTGAAATTGGTGCCATCCACCTCATCTTGGCCTGTCTGTCTGCCCTTAGCCATCATGCTCCCAGAGTGCCCAGCGGCAGTGCCAACTCCAGTGAGGTCAGTGTTTCATTCTATCCAAAAAATTGTCATGGTTGTGCCAGTGAATTTAAAGGGATAGTTCACCAAAAAAAATCTTCTGTTCCTCTTTGGAACACAAAAGGAGAAATACACATACACTACCATTCAAAAGTTACGATTTTTTTTTTTTATATATATATATCTATAAATAAGTCTCTTATCCTCATCAAGCCTGCATTTATTTAATCAAAACTACCATAAAAAAAAAACAGTAATATTGTGAAATGATATCAATTTCAAATATGTTATTTATTTCGGTGAAGGCAAAGCTAAATTTTCTGCAGCCATTACTAACGTCTTCCCATCACATGATCTTTCGGAAATCATGCTAATTTGGTGCTCCAGAAACATTTCTTATTATTATCAATGTTGAAAACCATTGTGCTGTTTAAGTATCATTTTTTTTTTTTTTTAAATGATTCTTTGATGAATATAAAGTTCAAAAGAACGGCACTTATTTGAAATAGAAATCTGTTGTAACATTCTAAAAGTCTTAACTGTTCCTTCTGATTAATTTAATGTCTGCTCTGTGAATAAAAATATTTATTTCAACAACAACAAAATCAGAATCACATACTCATATGATAGCTATGTGACAGCAATTAAGATGTTACTTCAAAAATAATCTTCTTAAACCTTATGAGAGAAATAGCAATATCTGATTTCTGAATTAATCATTCTTTCGAGTTAAATCTTTTCATTGAATCAGCTGACAGAACCCATCTGAATAATTCATTCACAATCTGAATGGTCTAGACTAAAGTTATAAGTGGTCTTTGGAGAAAAATAAGATTATAAACCAAAGGTGTAGTGCTTTTTTAACTTCTGTGTTCACGTAATTTGTGAGTTTATGTGTGCAGGAGAAGGAAAAGACACTCCTGTAAAGACCTTAATGGAGATGTTTTTGTCTCTTAGACTGAGACATGTCATTTTATTAATGACTGTGGTAGCCTCTCTTTACAGACTGCTGAAGGGCTCTTTAATCAAAGCCCTTGAGTTAATGAGGAGAGGTGTGTGTGTGTGAGACGGGGAACATCCGCTCATTCAGGTGTTGTGTAGTCCCATTAAAAAGGAAGGTATAGAGGAGATTCGGACAGTCATTTTAGTCATTACATGATTATGAGGGGTTTCATTCGACTGAAATGAAAGTGTCTTCACAAAGGACGGCTGCAGCACAATCATAATGAGAAAATAATGAAAAAACAACTGTCATCATCAGACCCCCAATACCAAAGCAAATGACTTTCATAAAAATCAATATTCTGTCCTCACAGACAGGTTTTATTAAAATCAATTTTTTAAAATTTCAATGTTTAAGGGGGAAAAAAGCACATAAATGATAGTCGGTGCAGGGCGGTGTGTGTTTGTGCGGATTTATAGTTTGGTGAGGGGTAGGTTCAGGGTTGAGGATTTGAACGGTGGCCAGTGGGCTGTCAGAATCATAATGGGTGTCCTTGGGGCAGCAGAAGTATTGGCAGAGCAAATATTAAAACCGCTTGCTCTCAGCCGAAGAAGAGCACTGCGGTCAACATGCATTTATTCTGCTCTCTCTTCCACTGTCCTATTTGGCCCATCTCACTGTCTTATCACTAAAGATCTTTGAACAATTTAAAAAATTTGCTCATGCAGGTTCAAGTCTGGCCTGCAACCACTTCCCTCTGCTCCTGCGATCCAAAATAAAGTGCAGACTATATCATGACAGCTGGTTATTGGAAGTGTTTCATTGTGAGAAATGCACCGTTTTTCTTTTTTACCATGCTTCTTGCCTATTATTCAGCTGATGCACAGCTTTTGACCTCATTGTTTCCTCTCATAATGTTGTGACATGCTGTCAGTCTTTAGAGCAAGCAGTACATTTAAGCAGGATGTCAAGTCTGGAACGATCAACATCAAACGCCAGAGAGAGAAAGGTGTGTGTGTGTGTGGAAGAGAAGGACTAGGAACCCTTTCCTTCCTTTGTCTCTCGCATTTAGAGGAAATAATACTTTTATTCAGCAAGGATGCATTAAATTGATCAAAAGTTAAATCAATTAAGTTCAATCAAAATGTTACAAAAGATTTCTATCTAAAATCACAGTATTGTGGAAACATATCTCAGTTTTCAAAAAAATATTAAGCAGCACAACCTTTTGCAACACTGATAATTTTAAGAAATGTTTCTGAAGGATCATGTGACACCTAAGACTGGAGTAGTGGCTGTTGAAAATTGGAATAAATAAAAAGGAATATATTTTTTTTAAAAGTACATACAAGTATAAAACAGTTAATTTATTTAGTTATTTATTTTAAATTCTTGGTGAACTTCTTACCGACTCCAAAACTGTGTGACCACCCATGCTTACATTGAAATGCCAATTCAGTATTTAGCCATTTAGCCAGCCATGATGAAATGGTTGGCAACGAGGTTAGTTTGTTTACATGTAGAAGTCTTAAAGATACAGTAGCATAAATTTGAATGGCTCATGTGTGAAAGCTGCAGTTAAGTTTGTGTTTCTGCTGCAGCCGCAGGTCTCCAGCGGGCATGTCGGTGGTACCACAGAGGAACAGCAGCTGTACTGGGCCAAAGGAACAGGCTTTGGGACAGGCTCAACAGCGTCAGGCTGGGATGTTGAGCAGGCTCTGACCAAACAGCGTCTAGAGGAGGAGCACGTCACCTGCCTCTTACAGGTGAGTGTGGAAACGATGCAAGTGAGATTTAGATTGTACGCCTGTTTGCATGTGTGATGGTACATTCTGTGTCTCTTTCAGGTTTTGGCGAGCTATATCAACCCATCAGGCTGCATGGGATCTGGTGAGACCCTCTCAGGAGAGGTCAGAGGTCACAGCAGCTCACTGCTGCCATCTGTCCTGCAGGAACTGCTCAGCCAGTCCTGTCTCATTCCCGCCATGTCTTCATATTTGCGCAATGACTCAGGTAGGACATATGCCACATTCGGGATGTGCTCTGTGCTTACTGTTTGCTAAATGAAAATGAATACAGCTTTTAAGGTGGTTGAAGAAGATTTTGTACATGACTAAGTTACATTTGTGTGTGTGCCTGAGAGAAAGACGTGTTATACGTTCCACCTCATGCTTCGTTGTGTAAGGAGACAGCAGGTGGAGCCCCTGTCTCTCCTGAGCGATCTCTCTCTCTCTCTCTCTCTCTCTCTCTCTCTCTCTCTCTCTCTCTCTCTCTCTCTCTCTCTGCCTTTCTGTCAATCATGTTTTTGTTCTCAGAAGTTGAAGGGATATTCTAACTATTTACACATCCTCATGTTATTCCAAACCTGTGTTTTGGATTAATCCTTTCATACTGGGGCTGTTGAGCCCCAAAATTCCAAAAATGCACATCAAAGTATCATTAAGACTTTTAAAGCCATATGTTAGCTTTGTCTGAGAAAAAGACTTACATTTAAATCTTTTATTCACTATATTTGGCATATTCATGAGAGAAGTAGCGATATCCAATTCATGACTGAATCATTTATTTGAATCAAATCTTTTCAATGAATCTGTTGATCCAGCTCACAAAACTGTGTGTGAGTGGTTCTTTCATAAATCAAACTGATTAGGTTCTCGAGTTCAACTCATTGACACAATGATTCAGTTGCGGCGGTTAACCGCCAAATGGAGGGGTAAGATTTTTACTGCATAACGGCCTGATTTAAAAAATGAAATGCTGGAATAAGCATTCATATCTTACCGCTAAAATGGATCACGGATTTTTATGACATCACATCGCACTTCAGTTTCTCGTCAAATCTTCGGTCCATTCAAATGCTCTCTAGAATCTGAAGTCCCGCTTCCTCCTACACTCTTACAGACGCTGAAGCCTCAGTGTATCAGTCATTTGCTCACACATTTACTAGTTTCTACATGGTGAATGGCACATAGTGCACTATATAGAGAATAGGAAACGATTCAGACAGTGTAAATATGCTTGCTTTTGACGCGAATGAAGTACAAAAGGTATCAGACCCGTTTGAATTCTGCACAGAATGCTGTATATTAGCGATATAAAGGACATTATGAGGAGAAACGGTTAGAGATTAGAAGGAAACAGTGGTTTTACAGAGTCTAACGGCTCTGGCCAAGCTGTAACATAAACAAAACACTTGGCTGTTTCAAAAAAGGGGCAGGGCTGTTCGATATATCGCCCTGTCTTCCCGTTTCAGTTGAAATTACATCAACACATTGAATAATGTTGCACATTCCAAGACAGTGGGCCTTTAAAGAAAGTCATATGGGAGAATTTAGTCATATAACAGAATTTTTAATTTAAAATTAATCTGAAATTACTACTGTAACTGAATCTCTACAGAATTAGTCATTGTGTGATTACAGGATTGGTTTGGGCACACCAAAGTTTTGACCAGTATACATTTTATGTAAAGGTTGACAAACAATGTTGATTTTTTTTTTTCTTTTTTTTTTTCTCTCCAGTTTGCTTGTAGTTTTTTGCAGTTCCACTTGTAGCTTGTGGTTTAAGAAGAAATTTTGATTCTAGGTGAAATATTGCCTGTAGTATCTTAATTAATATGAACTCATAAAACTGAGTATTTTCTTTTGTATTAAGAGTCATGAACAAACACTGCTTTGTTGCTTTAGAGATCCAGACAGCAGTGTGTGTGTGTGTGTGTGTGTGTGTGTGTGTGTGTGTGTGTGTGTGCATGCCCTGTGAGTGTTTATTTCTCTCCGGCTTAATTAAATAAGCGCCGATAAAACGATGAGTGTAGTAATTAGCTCCAGATATCAGCTGGAGGTTTCAACCCTACATTGGCATGGTGTGTGTGATTCAAATCAACAAGAACACACACACAAACGTTTGCTCTCTAAACATGCACAACCAGCAGGGGGAGCAGCAGTTGGTCATTCTCATGAACAACTGAGCCAATAAAAGATTGCGAGAGAGAAACACACACACAAAGAGTGTGCGTTTTGTGCCTTGAGATCCTTAGCCGTCTCTGTGGCAGTGAAACAGGAAATGAGTGTCTCAGATCACCCCTGCTGTAATAACGCCCCATCCACCTGATGAACGGGAGGGAGAAGAGATGAGAAGAGATGGACTGCTGCTTCCAAAAAGCATTAAGAAACTGCCAAGGGGCAAATAACAAAGAGTACAAGATTACAGTATAGAGCTCTTTCTGTATGTGGACGGCCACAAGCATACTTATTTTCATTGAGGATGTAAGGTCTGGTCTTTCTTACGCAGGTTCCAGCAGTCTGTCCAAACTCTCCTTTTCTCTCGCTCCCTATCCGGCACATTCATTTAATGCCTTCTCTCAAAGATTATTAAGCTCCATCCTTTCTGTTTCCCCTGAGGTATTGTCAAATCTGCTTCTTACAGCTCCAATCTCTTTATCTGAATATTTTTACGTAACCTTCTGCTATTTTTTTTTTTTGTTAGTTTCAAACGGATATCATGATTCTCCCACAATTCTGAACAGTCAACTAATCAAAATTACATGTAATTTACTAGAGGTTCTGACAAAATGTTAATTACGGCAGTCTTTATAATGTAATATTATTAAATGTATTAATTCATCTGAATCATTTTTTAAAAAACTCAGTTTGAATGAATGATTCAATGACTCACTCATAAATGCTTCACTTGTTTCATTACTGGATGAATCAGCGTTTTTGAACGAATCTCTTGAATGAATGATTCGTTGACAAATACATTTTTCAAGTCACTTGTTCGCCTCCTAGTGCGTAACGATGTAATCGATACAATTGTTATTTGAAGCTCCAAGTTACTTATAAAAGGT
Source organism: Megalobrama amblycephala (assembly GCF_018812025.1). Lineage (NCBI taxonomy): Eukaryota > Metazoa > Chordata > Actinopteri > Cypriniformes > Xenocyprididae > Megalobrama > Megalobrama amblycephala. The sequence continues at coordinate 20,785,848 of NC_063048.1, forward strand.
GATTTGCTCTATCTCTTCCGTAGACATCAGTGTTTATATCCGAACAATAAACTTTTATCCCAGTACTTCTGTGATAAGAATATTTGTAACACAGAAATGATTATACTGTGTGTTAGTGTATGTGCTTGAAATGCGTGGTTTGCGAAGCTGTTTCAAACTGCTTTGTCTGTGTCGACGGCAGCGTAAATGCAGATTTGATTGTTCCGCTGTGATTTGGTTTGATAGACACCGGCAAATCGTTGTCATTTAGGAATAAGATCACGTGTGTGAATCGAAATCGCAATCTTTTAACGATTAATCATACAGCCCTACCTTCTGCTAATCTGGCGGTAAAACTGTTGATGATTTAAATAAAAAATTGTGTTTTATGTTGCTGCTTGGTTGAAAAATTACAATTTACATGAAGATTTTGAGAGGAGAATTGAACTGCTATTACAATTTGGGGGGCAGGTATGCCCCCAAATTCTGAGGTGCTGAATTGTGTGAAATGGACCCTTTTCATTTGGGTTTGGAACTTCAAAGTAAACTATAACTGCATTAACTATTTAAGAAAACAGCATTTTAAAAAACATCAGCCAGAAAAGAAAGTGCCAAAACTATGTGAAGGTGAGATTAAAAGGTATATTGGCCCTAACATGAAAATATCAGCCAGAATTTTAATCTTGGTGCATCCCTAGTATCCATTCATTTAAAGTGCTAGCTAGCTGATGAAAAAAAGCAAAACAAGAAAATACCCCTCACAGTCCCTTGTATTATCAGTTTGTGTACACAAGATCAAACTTTTGTGTTAATGCAGCTCTGTGTGACATGTATTTCCTCTTTAGTGTTGTTTATTTTCATTTACTTCATAGTCCCCTGAAAGCTGTTTTCATTACATCACACTCGCCTACACATAGCACCCCTGACATACGTTGTAAGGCTTGTGTAATGTTAGCATGTGTTTGTGTGAAACAGTGCTGACGTGGTGCACTCATTAAGTAGGGAAGGTTTTTGAGGTGCTAGAGTCTTTTCTCTTTGTGTAAACAGAAATTATCACTGTGTTCTCTCGTTCTTCTCTCCTCCCACCCCCTCAATATGGCTCCCTGTTCACTCCAACACTTTATTTATATTCATCTCCTCACCCATGCTTTGTTACAAAATCTAGTGGTCTGCCTACAGAGACTTTTTAAGGCATCATTGGTGTGCTTACAAAGTTAAGGCTTTTGAAAAGGTAGACAGCCTAATTCTGCCACCTCATTTCAGCTAAATTTGAAGGTGCTGTTGACTGTGTCCTGTGCGGAGTAGGCAACGCCAGAAGGCATTGAGATGCTCCACGAAAAAAGAAAAATGCAAGATGGTGGGCGAAGCAATAAAAATGTTGATCTATATTTGTGTATTTTTATGCTTATCAAGACGAACAATTTGTTCGAGTTGTAGCCTATGTAGAGCATTCCAAATAAGTCACTTATGAGGCACTATGTAGGCAGAGAAGCAGTTCACTAGTGTTTGGAATGGTGCTCCAATGCGTAAGGTGGTAAAAGTAATATGTTATCTGTCTAAGCATTTAGTGTGCGTATGTGTGTGCAAGTTTCTGTGTTGTGTTGAAGAACAAAGATGTGAAAAAAGCATTTGTGATTCAGATGTCTTTGACCACTGTGTCACGTGTAACTTCACGTGGGTGGCTTGCACAGGATTGTTGACCCCAGGACACACACGCACATCCTCCTGCATTACGCCTGCAAGCTGTGTCTAAACTGAATCATAAGTTCCTTATTCATACGTGTGTGTCAGGAGGCCATGTCCAAAATGCTGGAAGTGCTTTATTTATTCGAGGTTTGATTAAGCTCTTAGGATTGGCAAAGTTGCCTTTTGCAGATGTAGAGGGCTTAATTTAAACTGACAGAGGGTTTAGACTGATTTTAAAGCTGTTAAAAAGGGTTTACTCTAAATACGTAAACATACACCGATATAATTGAGCTAGTCTTTATCACTCTGTCCAAGTTCACATGACATAATGCACAATTGAATGTTTGAAGAATTGAATATGTGTCACCTCTGTCTTTTGGTGAAATTGTAGTCCGATTTAATGTGTATACATGCTGAAGAAAAATCAAGTTACAATCACATTATCTAGATCTATTAGTCTTACTAGTCTGGCACAAAAAAACTGAATGGTGCAATATAAGTCAGAATAAAGCTTTTATGGTACATTTTTTAAAAAGACCAATTGTTGTTTTAGGATGACTGAAAATTAACTTTTAAAGTGCATGTAACTGGACTTACTGACCTAAGAACTGATTTGGAGAGTTTACACTGATCTGAGAGCTGGTGTAAAGTATTCACACTGATCTGAGTGCAAGTAGAGAGGTTTTACGCTGGTCTGGGAGCTGGTTTACACAGAGCCATTGTAATGGGGATTTGTATTTGATGATAAGCCCTGCAGGTACATGCTGATTTACAGCATAGGCCTTTATTACAGCAGTGCCCTGTGGCTTTGGAATTTATTGAGGGACCTGAGACTAAGCGTAAAGCCCCGCTAACATTTCCACAGGCAGATTTTTCTGAGAACATTTCAGTGTGACATATCGTGACACACTGAGATAGAGGGCAAACACTCACACACAGAGACACAATCATTTTCTTGCAAAAAAAAAAGAAAAAATCAAGTGCACACATTTTCAGCCGTATTTGAAATGGTTGGGGGAGTGTGTGCAAGTCGGTGGTTGTTTAGAGCGCATTCTGAAGCCTCATTCTCATGTACGAAGCTCCCATCAGCCAACCTCTCTCTATCGCATGTGACATGAAAACTGATCTCTTCAATCTCGGAGGGCTTAAAAACACCTCCATCACCACTTGGACAGATGGATGAAAATAGAGGAGTAATACCTAGTAACCATCTCTGCCTCAACCTCCTCCTCTCTCTGTTTTTCTCTCTGTGGCATTTCTCAACTGTTTGTTGTTTTACCTGCTGCCTCCTTATGGTGCGCTGAGCTCTACTAACACTCAAAAACCCAAATGCATGACTCACACTCATAGACGTGCAAGGGCAGCATATACGTGATTGGTCAACTCTGGTCTTTTCGAAACAAGCATTTTTTTTCCCCACACATGCATGTCAGTCACAACATCCCAATTCATAGAATATCATTTTATTGATCAGATTCCCTATGGCACAGTACATCTAGTATGTAATCATGTATTGATACAAAAGAATTTTCCTTTGCACAGAAACAACGTGTCTGACACTGCACTCAAATTAGAAAGAAAACACACACTCATATTTGTCTGTTTATCTTCCCTCAACCCGTCAGAAAGGAGGAGGAACTGTAGTGGAAAAATGTCACCAAACAGCCTGTTCCCACAAGGTTCTGCATTTCGAAACTGCAGATGGGTCTCGGAGTGTCTCATTCTCACTTTTGTTCTTAATAGAAAAATATTTTATTCCCATTTTTCCATTTTATTGCAGAATTCTTTCTATTAGTGGATAAGTTCGGAGGGAGTCGTTCCGTTGCCCTATGACATTCTTGCGTTTGATCAATAGGGTCTTTCTGCGTACTTGTGTCCTTGTAATCGAAACTTGGCAGTGCTCAATGTAATTCCCATAGCCAGGTAAACAGAAGGTCTTTTGGCCCATGACCACTTCTTGCAAGGGTACGAATCTGGCGTATCCAAGAATTGTTCTCTGTGTGTCCAGAGATCTGTGTTAAGCAGATGTCCATCACATTGATATATATCCGCAAGGGGTCTGAGATCAAGAATGAGCATCGCTCTCCCCGTCCCGAGCAGCCCAGTGTCATCTTCCACGTTCTTCTCTTTGCGACATCAACACTGCCGTCATACCTCCGTTGGACCCCGCCTCTCACCTCCACCTGCTTGTGGATCCTTCTCACAGAGTGGTGTAAATGTAAACAAACACAATGACGAAGAGGTTCAAGAAGGTGCCAATGATTCCCAGCAGGGCCAAGATGGACTCCTCTCGCTCCTCTTTTCCCTCTAGCGCCCGAACCTCCTCTATACTGACGGTGGTCGTCCCCATTCTGACCCCCCCACCTCTGTCTCCAGGGTGCTTATCTGTGGAGAAACGGGAGAGCAATGTGAGACAAACAATCAACGAGACATGGAAGCCTCTTTCTGTTCCTCCGTGTGGCCCATTCGCTCCTTACGTTTTCAGATGGCCACCAGAAGTGCTCATCCAGAGGCCAGACTGAACACTCAGTGGAGCAGCACAGAGGGTGAGATTTCTCTCTCCACTGATTGCCCAGCTGCGAGTGTGGCGTAATGAACACAAAAGAGGATGTCTCTCCCCACCTCCGTGATGGATTTCCCCCTCAGAAAATGATATTTCCCTGCGGAGCTGCTACAACAGGGTGACTCTTCGGCAGCTGAGATGATTAACTGTACGTTTAAACCCTCTCACTTGCTGTTTGCCTCTGCCATGCATAAACAATATCTCTTTTCTCATCCCGTCTTTCCTTAGCCTATGGTTTAGCATGGTGCCACATTCATTGGAGCACACACAGAAGCATATGCATCCAGGTTCTTACAGCTAGGTACCAGAACATCAACCTCGATAAGCAGCTTGGGGCCAAACATATACAGCTCGGCGAAGTGGACAATAAAGCAGTTAGACAGACTGACACAAACGGTGGAAAGCAAGACGGTGAACATAGAAAGTATAGGAAGAAAACTGAGTCTTACCCTACGGCGTGGGAGATCTGGGGGAAGATCCAGCATGCTGTGGGCTCATCACAGGAGAGGCGTATCTGGGCTGACGGCAACATGAGGGCCAGCTGGCCAAATGTCCGATGTCCCCGAGATAGTGAAGAAGGAGAAAAGAGAAATTAAGAGGTGGAGAGAAAGAGGAAGAAAAAGAGTAGGTCTACAACAGCATCTCCTTGAGCCGTGTGCGTTACGCAGACAACAATCTCAGTCCCCAACGTCCCACCCCTTCGCGCTCTCTCACTCTCTCTCTCTCTCTTTCCCTCTGGCTTTCTCTCGCTCTTTCTGTGTCAGTATTCCAGCCTCCTTATGTATCACCAGTCCTTCCTTTTGTTCCACGTTCATTCAGTTCTTCTTTTATTCTTCTTCCCAGCGTTGTTTATGTTTTTATTCTTAGCTTGAACACCTTACACCTTTCAATCAAGGGGGGCTCGGAGAAATCCGCTCCCTGCTCTCCTTACCCCTCCCTCTCCCATGCTCTCTCTCTCCTTTTACCAAAATCCCCCTTTAAAAAATCACTCTCTTCCTCCCCTCCTTTCTCTCCTCTCCCTCTCAGTGTCACACACTCCCGTTCTCTGCTGTCACTCTTGTCTATCTGACCCTTTTAGCAACTGAAAGTGAGGCGTCTCAGCATTTATAACAAACACCGTCCCCCACCTTCTCTCCTTTCCCTCCTCCGCGATTTCTTTCTTTCCTTCTGCGCTCCTCTTTTTCTGTGGGTGTAGAAGCTCTACAGATGTGCGAAAATGCCTCCGGACGCTCATGAGATTGGTGACCTGCAGCTGCGAGCTCCCCACCCTGCCGTTCTCTGTCCGTAGCCGATGGCAGTCGTGTGGTTATAGGTCCCGTCTCGGAGCCTGAGAGCACCGTGCATTGCATAACCAAGCAGAGCGACTGGTAACCGCGGAAACAGAGCGAACGAGGGAGATCGAGAGGGTGGGCGGTGAGGAGGCTCACACGTCAAATGTCTTTATTGCCAAGAACAGTGTAGAGCTACAGAGACATGGGAGAGAAGCATCCAAATGGAGAGAAGGTGTGGAATGGTGGCCATTTAGCAAATTTGGGATTTGATAGATCACATATGTACATAAAACTGACATGAGGTGTCCTAGTCTTCTGATTATAGATAATCGCATATTATTTTTTTCACGCTTTTTTTCATTATTTATCCTGTCCTCTTCAGCAAGGACACTCTTAAGGAAGAACACTAAGACCATAAAAGCTTGAGTGCATTAACATTTTTTTTTCTTGTTTTATTAACATATAGACCATAATAGGCAGGAAATGATGAAGAGACTGGGGATAAAAGGATTAGATATTAGCTGGAATTGAACTTGCGATGGCTGCATGCACCAAGGCACAATGTTTTAGGACAAGGCACACTTTTTTTTTCTCTTTTTTTTTAAGAGGAAATACAGACGTTTTGAAGCACACTTCAAGAAAGCATATTTGTGTAATTTTCCAGTTAAAAAAAAAAAACTGAAACAAAATGAATTTACTTGAGAAGCAACACTTTAAAAGACAACAATTGTTTTAAAGCACATCCTTAGTCGCAGAAGAAGGAAAAAAACTCCACAGGAAGTGGTGAAGTCATGCAGTCCGTGGGACAGATCATTAAAGGTGCTAAAGAGGATCTTTTCGTCGACTGAGAAACCAAAGACTGTTAGTGAGTTTTTGAAATGAGCGCATGCGTAAGAACAACCCCCCTCCTTCACAGCTCATTTCGAGGGAACGCCTCCCAAAACGCATGCACGAGTATCGGAACACGAGTGTTTACCACCGGCATTCGCTGTGTCTTGTTAGTGGATTCATTATGTCGGACTCACCACAGGTAACTCATAATCTGCAGTTGTTACTCCTGTCTTCTGACAAAAACATTGCATGCGGCGCCTGTAGAGTGTGGAAAGTTACTGGAGCGTGCAGCCGCGCACGTCTCGCATAAGGAACGTCATGGCAGTGATTGACAAGCCAGAGGGCCAATCCGTGCACATCTTTCACAAGGAACGTAATGGCAGTGATTGACAAGCCAGAGGGCCAATCGTTTACGCGATGATCGCGTAAACGATTGGCTGATGTTTTTAAGGCCCTATCTCGTGCACAGATGATGTATATTAATATTATTCCTTTCAGTGCACCTAATAAATAGTCTTTTATCAGTTAGTAAAGACAGTTTCAAGTAATATTGCAAAAATGTATAAAACAAAACATCCTCTTTAGCGTCCTTGTGGTAATTACAGTATGTCGCGCAGGAAATCCAAATGTTCACCCATCATCCATCAACGCTTGCTCTAACGTTAACCTAGATAAATATGCAGATATTCAAGTGTTGGAGTGGAGTTTGGAAGCTGAAGTTTTAGCACATTTACAACAAGACATAGAGGTGCCCGCACAATCACTTGCAATTTTTCAATTTAAAATACATACATATTCATAATCGGTACTTTGCAGCAAGATTTATGTGCGCTTGAGCATGAGGCATATATATTTCTTCCCATATATAATTAAATTATTATATCATGTGATTAGTTGACTAATGGCTTAAATGAACAACTAAATCTTTAGTCGGGGACAGCTCTAATTCAAGGTAAAATCTATGACAATAAATCTTTATATTTTATGCAGCATTTCTTCTCAAGTAAGTTTATTATATTTTAGCAATTTTTAGACATTTCTATTGTAAAACATGTCAGAAGCCAAAATGTGAAATGTCATTTTTGTGAGGAAGATTAAGGATATATTTCATTGGACAGTTTAGAAAATGATCACATCGACATTTGAAATGAAATTTTTCCCTTAACCTTTGATCTCGGGCCCCACAATAAATGTTTTTTTTAAGTGGCCTTTAATGCTGACAGCTTTGGAAATGAAATGTGAAAAAATGGCATCTTGTTTTCTTGTAATCCTAATCTACAGCAGCCCTACTCAAAACTCAAACGAAAGCTACCGTGAGCACAGCGTGTCTGAACACTGACTCACTCTGACCCTTGAGGAGCATGATTCTTGTTTCCTTACTCACCATCAGTGGAAATAAAATACAACACAACCCCCCCCCTCTTGTGTACATCTGACCATTCCTTCCCCTATGCATTTTACGATTCTCCATCCTGCTCTTTGCCCTTATCTGGTCTCCTGTCCATTGGTGTGTATTAATAAACTATCAACCTCTTTGTCCACATTAACATTTTAATGGAAGGGGGAAGAATAGAGGATCTGTATATACTCTGTCCCTGCCACATCCAGTCCGATGAAATCATATATCAGTGTTATGTGCTACATAAATAAGTTGGTTTACTTCTAGCAGCACTTGGACCTCGGCAAAGCCAGATCAATTATTTACTGTTTCAATCTGAAATAATCCTGACCTCTGGCCAGGCGCACAGTTACAGGAGGTCAATAAAGACTTTACCTACAGGCAAAACTGTACCAGTCTGAGAGGAAGTAGTTGACTGTAGAATCTTGAAACAACATTTTCAACCCAATTTGCTTCTGTGATATTAAGTAAAAAATGCTATTCAAAGAGGAAAAATATGTATATTGCAACTTGAGCTTAGTCATTGGGAATTGATTGGATCTTAAAGTAGGCGTTACATAGCAAAAAGAAGCCATGTGGTTGGAAAGAAGGGGTTGTAAGTTTTTGTTTGTTTTCCTTAGTTTTTTTTTTTTTTGGAGTGACTCATAACAATGACACAATTTTTTAATGTTTTTGTTTATACTTGAACCAATTTTTGGACCCTAAAGTTATAAAATCTTTTTATGTATTTTTTTTTTTTTTTTTGTGGACTAGCTGCTTCTCCAGTGTTAAAGCAGTTTATGTTTGTTTTACTGTAGTTCATTCACAGCGTTTCATCCTGATGCTTCCTGAGGTGCAGATGTGCAGTGTGTGTGTGTATTGGCACATTCCTGGTTATAAAATCCTGTAACCAAAAATGGAAGAATATGAACTTTATTTGCTTCAATTATCTTCAGCAGAATTGTTTGAGAGCTTGCCCCCCCCCCCCCCCCCCACACACACACACACACACACACACACACACACACACACACACACACACACACCCATCTCTCTCTAGCTCTCTCTCTTTTGTTCTCTCTCTAGCTCTCTCTCTCTTTGATAATTAGTATCAGCACATTTCAGTCACCATAATGTGAAGAAATTATCACACAGTCCAATTAAATGAAATTATCATGTGGGTGAATTCCCTCGGTCCTGGGCTCTCAGCAGCGTGCCAGAACATTTAAAACGTATCAAAATGAACCCGGCAGGTTAGAAGCCATGAAGAAAGAGGCAGGATTTTTTTTTTCATCTGCTTTATGTGGAGTTCCTTGTCAATGAGCCGTTGTTTATATTAATTTATTTGTTTGTAATTTTCTCTCTCTGGAGCTGTGGATCATATAATCATCAAGCTGACAGCCGGTGGTGGGCGATTATAAAGCGATCTCATTACTGTACGTGTGTGTGACCGTAATACAGTGAACAGATTGTGCTGACTCGAAGATCTGCTTGTGTTCTAATATTGATCTTTGATTAATATCTGGTTCTAATCACTTAAGATCGGACCGCCGCCTTTGCCCTCTGATGCACTTCTGTAGCATAGAGGTTAACTCAATGTAAAATTCACAAAAATAATGCAGTTTCTGGATTAAGCTTATTGTGATAAAGGCCTTATTCATGAAATATGAGCATTACGAATCTGTAATCATTCAAAATCATTTGTGAAGTCCTTACATCTTTGTATTTAATTGTGCAGTAATTTACATAAATGATTTCATAAATGTACACAGAATTTAAAAAAAATGTTTTATAATATCTACAGATTTATTTATTCATTTATTACATATTTTCTTGTTCCAGGGAATGCAAAAGGAGAAATTATGAATAATGTACCTGGTCGCATTTTTCCATGCAATTACAATACATGTAGATTTGAGCTTTTTTTTTTTAATTGGAAAAGAAAACATTTGCAGCTTGACAGCCCCAGTCCTTGTTCACTATTATTATAGGGAAAAGAGTGGCCAGGAAATTATATATTATATTTATACACTATTATTGCTTACAAAAAACTAACAGTGATCTCAAAATAACTGCTATAATTAACATATTATTGGCTTTCGCAACCAGTTTTGGCCTCAAATTTTCCGCGGCAATCATAAGGATACACCCCTAGTCTTCCAAAATCTAGAATCTTGAGTGTATTTATATGTAGCTCATAAAACAACAGTTGATGGTATAATACAGACTTTGAGCAAGGTTCTGCAGAGACTCACAGAAATGGACAGTGGTGAATTGGGTCAGCTCTGACAAGCTTTTCAAACCTGCCGCAACATCCAGCAGGATGCTTTCTTTCTCCCCTCGATCAAACGCCAAAAACGAAGAGAGTGAGTGATGGCTCGGAAACCTTTTAATGGATGTGTGTGCACTCATCCGATGCACATTCCTGCCTTTTCCCATTTTTTTCTTCTCTAAATCGCCACCACAATCATCATAGAGGACAAACTCTGAACAGTGCACACAATTCATATCTGACAGTCAAAACCTGCAAGATACATTATTTTTCTCTTGAAGTATTTTTTCAGTGTACTGTTTCTTTTTCTCATTAAGATGTTTGTAGTGAAGGGTTATAATAACATTCAGCCTGTTTCCCCTCTGCTGTGATGTATTAATATATCTCATTCTGCTCATTTGAACAGGTGCCCTTTGTAAAGTCATATTCTCCTCTCTCCAAAGCTCTTTGACAGCATGTGTGTGCCCACACAAAATGCCAAATGTCAGTCAGAGGGCTTGTCAAAATTAATTATGCCCTCCTGCGTGGAGAGATAGATACCCCTTTTTTAACTGGATGGGTACACGAGAGCTAAATTGGATAAAGAAATGAGAGTGGAGGTGTGTAAGGAAGGATGGGAGGACAGGAATGGTATGGTCATTAAAATGAAGCAGTCACAGAAAGTAACTGGACCTCGAGATTATTTTAGCTTTGTTAGCTTTCAGTCGGCTTTGCTTTGTGGACTGTAGGATCTGGTCTTAAAACTGGTTTTTGCTGGTGATATAGGCACAATTTCTAAGACCTCAGAAATACTCTACCATTCAAAAGTTTTTGGTCAGTAGGATTTCATTTTTGAAAGAAATTAATACTTTTATTTTTCGCAAGAATACATTTAAAGGGTTAGTTCACCCAAAAATGAAAATTCTGTCATTTATTACTCACCCTCATGCCGTTCCACACCCGTAAGACCTTCGTTAATCTTTGGAACACAAATTAAGATATTTTTGTTGAAATCCAATGGCTCAGTGAGGCCTCCATAGCCAGCAATGACATTTCCTCTCTCAAGATCCATTAATGTACTAAAAACATATTTAAAATGGTTCATGTGAGTACAGTGGTTCAATATTAATATTATAAAGAGACGAGAATATTTTTGCTTCAGGAAGCTTCGGAGCGTTATGAATCAGCGTATCGAATCATGATTCGGATCGCATGTCAAACCGCCAAACTGTTGAAATCACGTGACTTTGGCGCTCCGAACAGCTGATTCGATACACTGATTCATTATGCTCCAAAGCTTCCTGAAGCAGTGTTTTGAAATCGGCCATCACTATACAAATCGTTATTTTGTTTTTTGGCGCACCAGAAATATTCTTGTCGCGTTATAATATTAATATTGAACCACTGTACTCACATGAACTGATTTAAATATGTTTTTAGTACCTTTATGGATCTTGAGAGAGGAAATGTCATTGCTCCCTATGAAGGCCTCACGGAGCCATCGGATTTCAACAAAAAAATATCTTAATTTGTGTTCCGAAAATTAACGAAGGACTTACGGGTGTGGAACGGCATGAGGGTGAGTAATAAATGACAGAATTTTCATTTTTGGGTGAACTAACCCTTTAATCAAAAGTGACAAAATTTGTCATTATTTCAAATAAAGTGAAATACGTTCTTGCAAACTTTCTATTCATCATAGAGTCTAAATTAACTGCTCGAATTTAACATTTTTAACATTGATGATAGGAAATGTTTCTTGAGCACCAAATCAGCAAATTAGAATGATTTCTGAAGGATCATGTGACATCGAAGACTGGAGAAATGATGCTGAAAATTCAGGGCCCGTTTATACTATTGCGTTTTCTTTTTAAAACGCTTAACTTTTGCAATGGTTACGCCTGTCATTTAGACTATTCCAGCATTTTCAACCCTCGAAAACGCAGACTTTCAAAAACACTGTAGAGCCCATTTTAGTTTGAAAACACCAGGGTTGCATTTCAGTGTAAATGGACGAAAACGTTCACTGCCCACGTTCGCTCTGCGTATCCTTAACGACAGTGTAAACAATAACATGGAGACTGACCTGCAATCTTTGCTGGCTTTATCATTTTTAGCAGCCATTCTGCAGTTAAACTCTGTATTTTTTAATACTGAAGCTACCCACATGCGCAAAAAGCAACTGTTTACACTTGTACGCGCATGCCCAGTGTGCATGAACGGTCATGTGACATTAGTTTTCGGTCATGTAGCGTAGACGAGGATTGTTTCTGAAATGCCAGTGTAGACGAGGATCGTTTCCATTTTAAAACGCTGTTTTAAAACAAAAACGCACTAGTGTAAATTAGAGCTGCACGATTAATCATATCGCAATCGCAATCGCGATGTCAAGCTTGTGCGATTATATGACGCAAAATGCTGCGATTTTATGAAATAAAATAATAATAAGTTAATAAAAAAATAAAAAAATAAATGTGTGGACACAACAACCCATTATCTGAGAGCTGTTTGCCCATTTTATACACCGCTAATAAAAAGAAGACCAGTCAGTTTCAGTTTAGGCAGTGGCATGTGTGGCGCGCATGGTCATGTCATGACTTTTCCGGTGTGCAGCGCAGAGAACGGGTAAAGATGGATGCGGAGCAAACGGTCACTGAACTGGTGGCAAGAAAAAACGCTACCTTTGTTATATGGCGATATTTTGGCTATAAGATTATAAACCCAGATTAGTAGTGGTTGAAGAGGAAAGAGGATTTAATTCGGTATCGCACGCAGCGCTGTTATCGGTGCGCACATGACGCACATACATACAAGGCTCGCGCGCACAGAGAGAGATAGGCGCGTTATAGCTCGCGAACTCCAAATTGATTTCTCTTTCGCGTCGTCAGTGCACTTGGATGGTCACATACACGCATTATGTCAGTCAAAATACCCCTCTCAGCAAGTATTCATGTAAACACATTCAGTTATGTCTTAATTGAACGAGGTGAGAATTCGGATGTATATCTGTCCGATGTGTGCGTGCATGTCTTACTCTTAAAGTGACAGCAACCTATAAATACCTGCTGTTGTCTGTCATGTAAATCAAACAACAAAACACAGCTTTAACAAAGATTAATCTATATTAAATTTATACAATGAACAGTGTCATTTTACATTTAAGTATTACATTTCTGTGCATGAAAATTAATACTACAGTTAGACCTTAGCTAGACTTTATGTAGTATTTATCTATGCTTGTTGTAATTGGTGTACAGTATTTGTTCTTTTTACAGTCTGTTCACTTGCCTTTAATAATGTATTATTTAGGCTAGCAGTTTATGCTATGGTATCAGAATAGTTTAAGTGGGCTAAGTAATAAATGCAAAGTTAAGTTACCCCCATCAAATTTTTTTTTTTTTTTTTTTTTTTGTGCTGATCCGAAGTATGATCCGATCTGTGACGTCATAACCGTGATGTGATCCGAACCGTGAGTTTTGTGATCCATTGAACCACTACAGATTAGTAAAGAAACAAATATCTTAAATGGGATTATAACAAGTTTGCAATAATGCAAAGTGTTATTTAATTTCATAAAAATATTTTAATTTGAAAACGCTGTGCATTTGTTTGCTGTTGTTGCTAGTTTGAGTTGAGAAATACACATTTCAGCATTATCAGTAATCTGTGTGTGTATTTTCATTGAGAACCAAGCAAGATGACTCATGATACTATTTGTTTATTATATCGCTATCGCAAATCGCAATCGCAATATTGACCTCAATAATCGCAATATGACATTTTCCCCAAATCGTGCAGCCCTAGTGTAAATGGGGCCTTAGTTTTGCCAATCACTTTTTTTTTTTCTTTTTTGACATTTACATCAGTTGGTCAGTTCACTGTCTAAAATTCTGCCCTCATAAGTAGACAGACAAAATGTCATTAGAGCGCTTGAGAAACTGATTTCCTCTTCAGATGAGAGAAATGCTCTGAATGATTTAGTGCCTTTAAATGATGCAGAAAGGGAAGAATGCACTTTGTTATCCTTCCGTTAGCTGAGGGTTTTATAGCAGCTTTGCAGAGGAGGAAAATTACAGCCCTGTGGTCGTCTCCATTAGCTCAATCAAACATCCGTGTGCATAAACAGCCTCTGCTGGCATTGGTTTCCTCAGATACAAGACTATTTTCCTGAAAATTACATCTTTTGTGCAGCTCCTGTAAGCAACTCGTACATAAACGTCTGGAAGGGTGCCACTTTCTCATGAGGGTGTTGATGTTAATGCCTACAATCAGATTGTCAGGGCACCAAAGTGTCTGCTGGCAGACTCCACGTGTTTAAAGTAACTGAGAGCCGCCGCTGTCACCTGTAATCTCTGGGGTCAGCTGGATTAAATCCAGAGAGAGCAGCATTTTAATTCTAGACTCCTTATGCTGATGCTGTTGAATTTGGTGTGGACCTTGTGTTTCCAGATTTCTTTAAAGGACTATGGTACTCAACCTTAAAAGTATCTATTTAGTAGTTATCCACACTACTGTTGAAAATGTTGGGGTCAGTAAGAATTTTTTTGTCCTTTGGAAATTCTCTTCACAAAGACTGTGTTTTTAATCCTTCAGAAATCATTCGAATATGCTGATTTGGTGCTAAGTAAACATTTCTTATTTGATGTTGAAAACCGTGATACATTTTTTCAGGATTCTTTGATGAATAGAAAGTTCAAAAGAACTGCATTTATTTGAAAAAGAATTCTAACATTATAAATGCCTTTACTGTCACTTTTAATCCATTTAATGTGTCCTTGCTGCATAAAAGTATTTCTTTACAAGCTTTTGAGTGGTATCAAATATTAGTTATATCTGCATGATTGCCTTATATTAATAGTTTTCACATGACGTTGTGAATGCACATGTGAATAAACCATCTTTCTTTCTCCCTCTTTAAGTCTATTTTCCTCGTGTATTTGGCACATGGATCAGGAGAAGTTCTCTTCAGTGTTGAGTCAGTGGTCCGGTTGTGCCATCAGTCCATGTCTCGCGTCTCAGTGTTGTCTGTGCCAGAGAGATGCAGAAGTGTGAAAGGGAGATGCAGGAGCGCTCGTCTTGTTTTATTCCTCGTTCTTTTGCATTATTGATGGAGTGCTTCTCTGAGCTCTTACTGCATGTCTTTTTTTTTTTTTCCAGCCAGCCCTTATGTGAAGGATTCTCTCTTGCTTGCTCGCTCACTCACATATACACACACACTCCAGACAGGCGGAGGACTCTTGTGCCCTGAATGATTTGAGAAGCATGATTTTTGTGTCAGTCATTAGACTCCAGGCCCAGTTGCGCTCTGCAAAGCGGCATTTATAATCAGACTCCTGTCAACCTGATTTACTTCAACAAAAGTATGTTAGTGTTACTTCAAACACATCAAAAAATGTGCACACACACACACACATATATACAGTATGTACACATTTTTCACAGTGGAGTTATATTATAGGAGGTTATTTTTTGTCTCGCTCTCTTTATCTGCTTGTCATGAACAGTTATGCATTTCTGCACGTTGTAAATAACCAGATTAAATTTTAACCAACCCACGAGGCAAAAAACGAGTGTGCGTTTCTGCACTGCTGCTGGTGTGTCTTGTCCCGCCTGTCCTCGAGATCTTTGTTGTCATGGTGACAAAGAGTTTCCACCTCATGCTCTGAAAACTGTCTCACACACTGCATACCCCTAAAATGTTTCTTCTGAGTACTGCATGTTTCCGGTGTGTGCGAATGAGGCCCTTGTAAAGGGGACATAATCTACTGCCCTACAGAATAGACATTTAGGAATGATTCTGTTCTTTTGAACTTTCTATTAATTAAAGAATCCCATGGGGGGAAAAATCATGGTTTCCACAAAAATATTAAGCATTAAAAAGTATTAAAAAGATTTATTAACTGTTTTTAACATTGATGATAAGAAATGTTTCTTGAGTGCCAAATCAGCATATTAGAATGATTTCTGAAGGATCATGTGACACTGAAGATTGGAGTAATGATGCTGAAAACTCAAATTTGCCATCACTGCAATATATTACATTTTAAAATATATTCAAATTGAATTTATTTTAATTGTAATATTTCACAATATTACTGTTTTTACCATATTTTTTATCAAATAAATGCAGCCTTGCTGAGTATAAAACACTTCTTTCAAAAACAAACTTTTGAAGAGTAGTGTAAGCAGTCCTACCCAAACCATATTTAGGGATGAAAATATTGAGGTGGACCAAAAAAAAAAAAAAAAAAAAAAAAAAAAATATATATATATATATATATATATATATATATATATATATATATATATATATATATATATATATATATATATATATATATATATATATATATATACATATATATATATATATATATATATATATATATATATATATATATATATATATATACATACATACACACATATACACACACACAAAATATATATATATATACACACACACAAAATATATATATTTTCTCGTCACTTTATAAAACTCGTCACTCGTCACTTTATAAAATTAAGGTTGAACCACTGTAGTCACATGGACTATTTTAACAATGTCTTTAGTACCTTTCTGGACCTTAAAAGTGGTGGTTAACTTGCTGTCTGTGAAGGAGTCATATCAAAAATATCTTAAAGGTGCTAAAGAGGATCTTTTCGTCGACTGAGAAACCAAAGACTGTTAGTGAGTTTTTTGAAATAGCGCATGCGTAAGAACAACCCCCCTCCTTCACAGCTCATTTCGAGGGAACGCCTCCCAAAACGCGTGCACAAGTATTGGAACATGAGTGTTTACCACCGGCATTCGCTGTGTCTTGTTAGTGGATTCATTATGTCGGACTCACCGCAGGTAACTCATAATCTGCAGTTGTTACTCCTGTCTCCTGACAAAAACATTGCATGCGGCGCCTGTAGAGTGTGGAAAGTTACTGGAGAGCGCAGCCGCGCTCGTCTCTCACGAGGAATGTCATGGCAGTGATTGACAAGCCAGAGGGCCAATCGTTTACGCGATGATCGTGTAAACGATTGGCTGATGTTTTTAAGGCCCTACCTCGTGCACAGATGATGTATATTAATATTATTCCTTTCAGTGCACCTAATAAATAGTCTTTTATCAGTTAGTAAAGACAGTTTCAAGTAATATTGCAAAAATGTATAAAACAAAACATCCTCTTTAGCACCTTTAATTTGTGTTCTGGAGATGAACAAAGGCCTTATGGCTTTGGAACAACATGAGGGTGAGTAATTAATGACAAAATTTTTATTTTTGGGTGAACGAACCCTTTAAGACTTCATGTAAATGACCTCTAATATGATTGGCTAATCACTGCATACCAATATGCCAGTCATTCATCATGTGCTTTTTGCCTTCAACGTTCATTCATACAGTTTCTCAGGAAAGTTGTGACCTGTGTGTGCTGGTTAGAGAAGAGTATTTATTTATTGATTTGTTTTTGAACACAATTGGAAAGATGTCTCTCGAGTGTGTACAAGGCTCTCTCTCACACAGAGCACGGAGCTTGTGTTTGAGGCTAACATCTTTCATAGACAGTGAGCCGATGGGGGTAGAGGTCAGTCACAAAGGTACAAATGAGGAATCATTTAAAGCACTGTGGATCAGTCTGAGACCAGATGGTCTGTGATCTTCAGAGTCTCTTCCTGGTGAAGAGGGGATGGATGGATGATATTGAAGTGTCCTTAGAGCTGCTGTGAGGAGTTTGACGTGAGACTGTAATATTATCTATAGTCAGATAATCTCTTCTCTCCTCCTTTTTCTTTTCTTTTTCCATCTCCTCTTGTCTGATCTTCTCCACTTTTTCCCCTTTTGTTTTCTCCTTTCCTCTCCTTATCTTTCCTGCATTCTCTTTTCCTTTAATCTCCTCTCCACCATTGAGAGCTCCATCCTCTCCTCTTTTCTGGTCTCTTCTCCTCCTTTTTTATATCCTCTCCTTTCTTGTCATCTCTTTTGTTTTCTCCACTCCTCTACTTGTCTTTTCAGCATTCTCATTTTTTTTTCATGGTTTTCCCTTTCCTTTTCTGCCTTTTGTTTTCCTGCTTATATCCTTTCCATCATTCTGCTCTCCTCTACTGAATGCTTCTTCTCCTTTCTTGTGTCTTCTCATCATCTCTCTTCCTTTCTTCTTGTCTCCTCCCAACTTTATCTACTCACCTCTTTTTTGATTTCTCCCCTTGTCCTCTTTCTGTCTATTTTCAAGTCTTCTCCTCTACTTTCTCCTTTCTTGTCTCTTTTATCCTCCCCATTTCTTAACTCCATCCCTTCTTTCTTTTCTCATTTCCTGATCTCTCCTCCTTTCTCCTTTTTCTGATATTCTGTTCTGTTTGCCCTTTCTGGTCACCTTTGCACCTGTCATTACTTATCTCCTCTACTGCTTTCTTCTTCTTTCTCATCTCTTCTCCTCCTTTCTGATGTCATCTGCTTTCTCTTCTCCTCTCTTTCTGGTTCCTTCTGGTCTCCTCTCCCCCCTTCACGTCTCCTCGCATATTCTCTATTCTCTTCTCCTTCTGTCACGTCTGCCGTCTTCCCCTCCTTTATCCTCCTGTCCTGTCGTGTCCTCCCTCCTCTCTTCGTCCATCTCCGCTCTTCTCTGCGCATGGCGATGGAGGGCAGTGGAGCTGACGTATGTGTCCTCTTCGCTCTCACTAACATTGTTTATCATCCACCCAATCCAGCATGGAGCTGAATGTCTGATGAGGGAGAGAGAGGGGCAGAGAGGAGGATTGGTGTGCAGTAAATCAGTTAGTCTGTAAATGAGATGAGAGCGAAGGAGAAACAGTCTGAACCGAGGAGAGCATGAGGAGAATCTGGAACATAGACTGACATTGAGATGATACAACAACACACACACTAAACACTCTCTGATCAATGTTGTCCTCACAGTCAAATGAAACCTTTTGAAGGAGCTCCTTCAGTTGTTTGAAATTCCTCTTTCTTCTTAAAAACACACACACAAGTCACACAAACATGCAAACAGTATTCCTGTTCCTTACATTCACTGCACACTGATAATACGAGCTCGATTATAGCGTTTTGCTTGAAGACCCTCAGTAATCTCTCTCGGTCTCGTTCCCTCTCATCCTTTATTCTCTCACTGTCCTCGTTCTGGCTTTAAGACTCCGCCGTGCAACAAAAGGATTATCGCGCCTTCTACAAACAGGAAATACATGCAAAAAGAGCCCTCATGCCCCAAACCACTGATCCTTACGGCATCTCGGCATGTTCAGTAGAAGATTGTTAGGTTTTTTTTTGGTCATATCTGAATCATTCCCACCATTTTCTTCTTACAGCAAAAGTAGCTTTTCTGTGCTGTTCTGTTGCCTTAAAGGGACAGTTCACCCAAAAATTAAAATTGTCGTTATTTACTCTCCCTCATGTTGTTCCAAACCTGCATGACTTATTTTCTTCTGTGGAACATAAAGTATATTTTGTGAATATATTTACTGAAAGAATCTTTTTATTTTTGAGAAAACTATCCCTTTAAGCAAGTGCGACACAAGTTTTCTTCTTTGTCCATTAACTCTTTTCCATTATTTATGAGAAAATGCTTCCATGCCAAACACAGAATTTTCTGGGTTTCCATGTTTTCACTGTTATATACTTGGTTGTGCTATTACACATCTTCGGAATGAGTACAGAATCTTCCGAACAAAACCACAGACGAGGGAAGGCACAGAAACAGCCAATCTCTTATATAAGCACATGCATATGAAAAATAATGCGATCATCAATAATAACAGCATATAAATATAAACTGCCTAATGTTACTGAGTGAAATGTCAATTCAGGAAGTGGTGTAGGACTGTGCAAGAAATGGGGGTGTTGATGGAAGTCATCTACTGCATCTATGCATTCATTGATCATCATACTGAATATGATCCAGATGTAGTGACTCCTAAGTCTATTGTTTCACCAGAGGAGTAACACAGTGATAAATGACTGCTTGATCAGTCAGTGCTCCTCAGCTGCCCCCCAAAAAGCCTCTAATCTCATGCATGCTTCGTGCTGCTCACGTGAACAGCGTCGGCCAATACCGAGTTGGTGTTCTGACGTAGAACCTGGAAGCGCTGAACGTAAACAGCATAAGAGAATGACACAGAAGAGAGGATATTGTTGAATTAAGTTATTTCTGTTTTGTTTTTACGCACAAAAAGTATTCTCGTCGCTTCATAAAATTTAAGGTTGAACCACTCTGGTTGAATCACATGGACTATTTTAACGATGTCTTTAGTACCTTTCTGGACCTTGAAAGTGGTGGTTAAATTGCTGTCTATGGTGGAGTCAAATACCTCTCGGATTTCATCAAAAATATCTTAATTTGTGTTCTGAAGAACAAAGGTCTTATGGGTGATATGACATGATTTTTTTTTCAGCTTTTTGCTCAATGTTGCTTTTTTCTATGAAACTTGCCTATATTCAAATGTTGATTTAAAAAAAGAATGCTAGAAGCTAGAATAAAACTTTTTTTTTTTTTTTTAAGTAGAGGAGGCTTTATTTTGATGCTTTGCATGTTTAGATATTTATTCAACAAAATATACTGGGGGCCATGAAAATTTGGTGAAACTCATCAAAAACACTGGTGGTGGCAGGCAACTTTTTTCAAAAACGCTAACAGGAAAAGAGTTAAAGGTGCCATCGAACTGAAAATTGAATTTACCTGGGCATAGTTAAATAACAAGAGTTTGGTACATGGAAATGACATACAGTGAGTCTCAAACTCCATTGTTTCCTCCTTCTTATATAAATCTCATTTGTTTAAAAGACCTCCGAAGAACAGGCGAATCTCAACATAACACCGACTGTTACGTAACAGTCGGGGTGTACGCCCCCAATATTTGCATATGCCAGCCCATGATCAAGGCATTACACAAGGGCAGCCAGTATTAACGTCTGGATCTGTGCACAGCTGAATCATCAGACTAGGTAAGCAAGCAAGGACAACAGCGAAAAATGGCAGATGGAGCAATAATAACTGACATAATCCATGATAACATGGTATTTTTAGTGATATTTGTAAATTGTCTATCTAAATGTTTCGTTAGCATGTTGCTAATGTACTGTTAAATGTGGTTAAAGTTACCATCGTTTCTTACTGTATTCACGGAGACAAGAGCCGTCGCTATTTTCATTATTAAACACTTGCAGTCTGTATAATGCATAAACACAACTTCATTCTTTATAAATCTCTCCAACAGTGTGTAATGTTAGCTTTAGCCACGGAGCACCATCAAACTCATTCAGAATCAAATGTAAACATCCAAATAAATACTATACTTACATAATCAGTTATGCTGCATGACGAACACTTTGTAAAGATCCATTTTGAGGGTTATATTAGCTGTGTGAACTTTGTTTATGCAATGATAGAGTCGAGAGCTCGGGAGGGGGCGGAAGGGGCAGCAGCCTGAATCGGTGCATTTCTAATTATGCCTCAAAATAGGCAGTTAAAAAAATTAATTAAAAAAAAATCTATGGGGTATTTTGAGCTGCAACTTCACAGACATATTCAGGGGACACCTTAGACTTATATTATATCTTGTAGAAAACGTTCGATGGCACCTTTAATAAGATGGGTGTAAGATGACTCTTCCACATGGTTAAACCATTTATATGGCATTTCCTTGTCCTGCACGAGGATTCAAACGGTTTAAATCTTTGGAGCCAATGATTCTCCTTAAAACATCTACATTAAAAACATTATTAACCTTGAGAGGCTGAATGTGTGTGGGGGTGTGTGTGGATCGTCCCTTGTGTCCTTCTGTCTTTCAAGAGATGTAATCGACTTTGTCTTTTATAAGTGTCCTGTCTCCATACGTAATGTCTCTATCTCTCTGCCTCCTGCAGTTTTGGACATGGCGCGTCACGTCCCACTGTATCGTGCTCTGTTGGAGCTGCTACGGGCCATCTCCACCTGCACCAGCCTGGTTCCTCTGCTCCTGCCGCTATCAGGAGATGCTGCCGAAGAAGAGGAGGATGAAGAACGCACAGAGTGTCAGACCTCTGTCGGCATGTTACTGGCCAAGATGAAGACCTGCGTGGACACCTACACTAACCGCCTCAGGTGCGCTCTTCTTTTCCCTTATACACACACGCACACACACACATTCTCTGTCTACTGGTCAGTCACACTAAGAAACAGGACGGACAGAGTTGACTGCTGATGGATGGATGGATGTTCACCCAGTGACACTCATGGTCTCTGACCTGCATGCAAAAGCCTGACTTATATCCACAAGATCTCATCTGATCCTATAGCAATAAGTCAAAACCGTTGTTTCACCAGAGGAGTAACACATAGTGATAAATGACAGCTTGATGCTTTGCTCCTCAGCTGCCCCTGAGCTTCTGCCGTTCCACACGTATCCATTTCATATAGTGTACATACAATAAAGTGTAGTTCAGAATTGTTTTTGCCACTGTTTTCACCTGACTCAACACAAACAAATTATGAATTAGATTTTTAGCATTTAATTGAATAACAAAGAATAATTTTTATAATTTTTACATTTTTATTAGTTTTTCAACTATATAAAAAATAAAATACATATACCCTTGAATGATGGCACCATCTTAATTGCTCTCCTTTGCATCACTTACAGGTAAAGGACATTTATGATTTCATGTCCCCTTTCTCCTTTATCTCTGTCTCTTTCATTTTCTCTCCTCCTGCTTAATGAAAGATGCATGTTGTGAGGGTGTGCGCTTAGCTGCGAGACAGCTGGATGTTGTTTTTAATGGTTTACTTTGGGACAAGTCACGATCTGCTGCTCATTTGATGCATTGAGTGTGTGCTAGCACCTCTCAGGACGAGCAACGTGCGTGTTTATTTCAGGGTTGGGGACATGAGACGTTAAAACGCTCTTGTCTTGAGGACATGCAGTTGTTTTTTTCTCTGCCATTTTTGTGGTCCACTCAACCCAACACTAAATGTGCCATGAAACATTTCACATGTTCACATGCATACAAACAGAAATATAGACCCATAATGACCCGGTTATTGTGTCTAGAGAAATGTGACCCATGATGGTTCTTTGTCCACCTTAGGTCGAAGAAAGATAAAAGTAAAGGGGTAATGAAGGCCGAGACATCTGACCCTGAGCCAGAAGGCCTGACCCTGCTAGTTCCTGACATCCAGAAGACCGCAGAGATTGTCTATGCTGCCACCACCAACCTACGGCAGGCCAACCATGGTGAGAACATGCACCTCAACAATCTACTATTTCCCAAAATGCTTCTGTTAGGCACTGTTTATTAAATATTAATCATGGAGTGGTTATATTTTTAATAACTTTGATTAAAATGCTTAACAGATGGATATTTAATGAATTTCTAGTTTGGACAAATTGACTCATTTTTCACTTATACCATTTCCTACATTTTAAGCCCAAAGTATACTTCACTTTTTACACATACACAAGAGTCAGCGTAAGGGATGTAACAATTCACTCAACTCATGATTCGAATACTAGTTTTTACGATACGATTTTCTCATGATTTTTTTTTTTTTAAATGAGAAAGTGTCTTAATATTTCTGACAAAATGCTGCATATTTCTTTGTGAAATTGAAATATCTTTATAACAAAACTAAATTTAAATGTTAAAACTAAATCAAATAAATAAATAAATGAATAATATAAATAAAAGAGATCTCTTCATAGCATGTGCAGGTTTTAATTTAAATTAGATTGTATAATTTTTAACATTTAATTCAAAAACAATGTTCAGACTTTATCTTTGTAAAATTATGCTACATAAAACTTCATAACAACAGACGGGTTGCATGAGAATGCAAATTCACTGTCCTGACAGCAGGTGGCGCTTATATGGCGGCAATACAGCATTTCCTTGGTTACCGCTGTAAACAAAGCAGTCCTGTGCGCTTAAAAACACTATTTTAAAATGCATTGTACGGAGGAAGAAAAGCATATACCATCTAAGCTTTTCTGAACACGGTCAGTTCCCCTCAGATATACATTCATATAACCCCCCATCCCCAAATGTATCATGATTCATTTAGGATTTCAACCGACTTGAATCGTCACATATTTTATACATATTTTATTGATTTTCAACCGGTTCTGGATGCCTTGTTACATCCCTAGTCAACGTACAGTGCACATGACACAAGTTTTTTATAACTGCACATACTTTGTATGCTCAGGTGGCACATGCACATTTAATTTTTTTGCAGTATTTAAATGGTTTGTAACTCATGGTGAGAGATTGCTCAAAACTGTGCATGTCCCTGTTCATTCTCAACCAACATTATGAACAGCATCCTGGGGTGATTTTGCACTCACAATTTAGGCCAACTCATCCATTTCAAATTAAATGCATGGATCCAATTTATACAGTACTGTATAGAAGTTTAGGGTCAGTAAGATATTTTAATTATTTATTTTATTTTTTTAGAAAGAATACTTTTATTCAGCAAGGCCGCTTTACAATATATCGATCAATAGTGAAAATAAAGAGTTTTAAAGGGTTAGTTCACCCAAAAATGAAAATTATGTCATTAATGACTCACCCTCATGTCATTCCAAACCTGTAAGACCTCCGTTGATCTTCGGAACACAGTTTAAGATACTTTAGATTTAGTCCGAGAGCTTTCTGTCCCTCCATTGAAAATGTATGTACGGTAGACTGTCCATGTCCAGAAAGGTAATAAAAACATCATCAAAGTAGTCCATGTGACATCAGTGGGTTAGTTAGAAGTTGTTGAAGCATCGAAAATACATTTTGGTCCAAAAATAACAAAAATTGCGACTTTATTCAGCATTGTCTTCTCTTCCGGGTCTGTTGTCAATCCGGGTTTACGACTCCGCAGTGACGCTGCTGACATAAGATGCTGCTGACGTGTTATCTGGTGCGCCCGAGCTTCGTTTACAGTCTGATTGAGATGCTCGCTGTATTCAAGCTATTCTGCATTGTTTGTATTTTGGTATTGCTATATTTTTTAAAATGGTGCGTAAGTGTGCATGTCGCGGATGTCCTAATCGCCAAAAACAACGACGTAAAAGTGCATTACCAACGCTGACAGATGAAAGGATTCAATGGAATCAATTCAATGGAAAGGATTCCGGAAGAGAAGACAATGCTGAATAAAGTCGTAGTTTTTGTTATTTTTGGACCAAAATGTATTTTCGATGCTTCAAAAACTTCTAACTAACCCACTGATGTCACATGGACTACTTGATGATGTTTTTATTACCTTTCTGGACATGGACAGTCTACCGTACAAACACTTTCAATGGAGGGACAGAAAGCTCTCGGACTAAATCTAAAATATCTTAAACTGTGTTCCGAAGATGAACGGAGGTCTTACGGGTTTGGAACGACATGAGGGTGAGTCATTAATGACATAATTTTCATTTTTGGGTGAACTAACCCTTTAATAATAGTTTTAAAAAGTTTTAAAAGATTAATGATATTCTAATAATAAAGTCTTGCACATGAATTTTACTGCACCATTTAAAGTACATTTCCCACTAAAACCCTTTGTAGAAAAGCTGTTCATCTTCTGTAGGGTGTGATTTCTTGCTCTAGACTTGTAGAAGTGAAAGCATGACAGTGCTGGATGTATAGTGGTCAGTCAGGAGAGTGATGCTGCGTATTTCACTGGTTAAAGTGACACTTCTTGCTTATCATGTGGGCCCCGGGGGACATGGAGTGACTGTTTGCTCTGACAAAATAAGCCAAAGAGAAATGGCTCTTCAGCGGAGAGCCACACCAGAGGCTCTCTAAAGCCTGATCATGTTCTCTTAGGAGTTTTAAATGGCGAGTCAGCTTTACTGGGCAGTTTCGTATCTGTCACACAAGACTTAATCTATGTCGTGCTAATTCTTTAAGATTTGATCCAACAGCCCTTAGTCATGACCAGTGTGTATTTTCAGACAGGGAGGTTGTATGATCAAGTTTAGTCCCTTTACACTGACCTCAGAAAAACGGATATGACCATGACAGTTCCTAATCCTGGGGTTTGAAGCTCTTGAGTAGTCGCATCTGTTTATTAACATTTGCAAGCTGTGTCTTTCTCAGGTCCTCTAGGGCAAAGCTAAGGGAAATTTAGACCTTTGAGTATTTGTTCCTAGGCAGAAACCCTTGTGGTCATCAGGTTTGTGGGAATTTCCTGCATTACTGTACATCCACATATATAATAACTATAACCCTCCCTTGGGTATCACATGCTCTCATTCTTTCCGTGATGAGTGAATGAAAGGGGCGTTAAACTTGGTGAGGTGGATCAATGCTGCTGTCACCATCTATAAGGAAAATCCATATGATAAGAGCAGTGAGACATTACACTTACCACCCCATTTAACTGCTTAATTAGTACTCCATCTTTTTTTAAAAAGTGCCAGAGACAGCGTAGTCAGGGTGTCTGATTGGTCAAGAGTGGTTTCTCATAGTTCGGCATCGATATCACCATCAATAGTGTGCGCTAATGTGACAACGTGAGAGTAAATGGAGCTGTCGATGTCGGTGTGATTTTATGTGGCTCATATTCAAAGCGCAGTCATTATCGGCCATGTTAAACGCAATGGTAATTTGATTGGCTCTTACGGTGCGCGTGTTTGCGGGGAGGGACATGTATCTGCGGCCACTGCAGAATGGGCAGAAATGCCATAAAGCTCTTAAATATAGGGAGTTTAATTGTGTTGTAATGCTAACGGCCTCCATCCGCAGGTCTAATATGTCTCACTGGAGTGGTGATGGTCTGCTGTTGTCGTTGTCATTAGTCTGAAGCTCTCTCGATAACGATCTGAATTGGGGGAACAGAAATGCAGCGACTCATTTGTGTAACAACATGACATCTCGTGCTTATTGTCATTTATCAAAGTAACAAATTTGCAGTCAAACGCGTCTCATTGGGAGTCTTTAATTATCAAGTCACAAAAATGTGGTGTTTGTGCTCAAAGTGGGCTTTTCTTAGCAGTGTATTATGCTTACCGATAGCAGAGCTACATACACACGTTTAGGTTATTTTGCGTCTCGTAAGGATGTATTGGCTGTTCAGAGATGAGAGGATGGTAGATCTGACCTACTCAAACACTCCCTCAGGCTACTTTGAAACACACATACACTGTTGAAGGTTTTTTTTTTTTATGCGTCTGTCTTCTGTTTCTCAGAGAGGAAGATGGCAGAGAGCTCTAAGAAGGCAGCAGCAAGGCCCAAACCGCTGTCCATCTTGCGTTCAGTGGAGGAGAAATATACAGCAGCAATGAAGAAGTTACAATTTGGTAAGTCTTGAACTACACGTCTCTGCTAGTGCTCAACACATTTGAGTTTTTACTGGCTGATAAGACATCCAGACACCCAGTAATATATGAATATATTACACTATTTATATTATACTTTATAATGTTTCAATACCTAAATTCACATGTAGCATTTAGAAATCGTTTAGAATTTTTATTTTTAGCCATTAATTAGTTTTTGGTCACAACATGAAAATAATTATGGTATCAGCCAGAATTTTAATATTGGTGCAATAAATATTTGCAGTTGGTTTATTTAAACCAGGGATTCATAAAATTATTTATTTTATTATCAATTTTTCCCCACATTAATATAGTCATGGTTTTTTTAATGTTGGTTAATAGTCAAATTACATTATAGGTCAACAAAATATTCTAAAATAAAATCTTTTTAGTAACTGTTTTTATTATTTTTAAATTATTTAATTTAAAGCTGCAGTCCACGATTTTTCCTTTGTCGCCATCTCTTGTTTGAAACCTGCAATTGCAGTCATATGCGGAACAGTTATCTGTACGTGCGTTGTACCGCTCGTCAGCGCGGATGAATCTAATGTTTGCTGTCAGTCACTGCACCGGTGTGGATACTGTATTTCAGAATCACAGATTCTACGTCTTTAAAGTATGACCAATATATTAATTTTCACTGGAAAATATCATCTGAACAAGTAACATGTCTGCCACTTTTGTTCTGACCAACTGAGGAAAAAGCATTAGGCCTACAATAAATTGCGCTGCCAATGATGATTAAATCTAACGATCGCTTAGCTCGGATCATGCCAAACCGTGCAAATTATTATTACTGTTATACCTTGTTCTCAAATCGTTAATGTTAACAACATCAGCATTACTATGACTGTGTATTTGGTGTATATTAGCGTTACCTGTAGATTTCAATTTCTGTAGCCACTCCGCAAGTCTTTTGCTTTTTGATTACGAGTGAATCTCCAGTTGTCACTGATGATTGTCATTTGGACTGCCATCAAAATGATAAGTTTAATTATTTCAGCTGCTGTGAGAACAGGCTATAAATTAACAGGCTAATTAGCCTGGACGGGACACCTTCCTTTCTGTTTACGGACGTGACGTAATGACGCACAGAGGAACTGCTGCATGCTCAAATTTACCGCGGAAATCCACCATGTCGCTCTTATTATAAAACATTATTACAAGCTTACCGTTGTGAATCGAGCTAAGATAATATAAGATAAGATAGTTTTGAACACTGGCTGGTTATGTACTTGCTCAAAAATTGATTTGGATCATTTTTAACCAAAAAAAGTTACAGACTGCAGCTTTAACATTCTTATGATTTAAAGGTCCCGTTTTTCGTGGTTTTTTGAAGCTTTGATTGTGTTTATAGTGTGCAATATAACATGTGTTCATGTTTCGCGTGTAAAAAAAAAACAGTATTTTTCACATAATTTACTTATCTGTATACCGCTGTTTCCACTGTCATAAAAACGGGCTGATGACTTCCTTGTTCTATGAAGTCCCTCCTTCAGAAATACGTAACGAGTTCTAATTGTGCCAGCGGTTCCTGTGTTGTGATTCGACAGCAGTTTAGCGCATCTTGCCCGGAAAGGTCACGCCTCTTACCATAACGTGGAGATGCACGCGCTCAGTGTTATTGTAAACATGTCTTTAATTTTACCCTATCAAGTTTGAGCCGGAATCAGACCCGGTGATTGGACTGCGGGATGAAAATAACAGCGTTTCGACGACATGGCGACAAACACACTTTACAAACGCAACTCTTGTGTATTCCTGTGGGCGGAGGTTAGTCAAAAAACTGTTTTAGTGACGTCATTAAAGAAGGAAGTAGAGGGATGTAGTCCAAACTGGCCGTTCGATGTAGGCGACTTCTGTTAAATAAAATATCTTGCTTGGCATTGAACTTTGAGCTTTAAAATTTTACAGATTTTATTTATACTCTAACAACAACATTACACACTAACTAAAGTTTGAAACATGGGATCACGAAGAACGGAACCTTTAATTATTTGCTTTTCACTAACTTATGATCCCTAGTGGATCCCAAACCCTAATTTAAACCTATTTTTCGCTTTTTCTGCATTTGTACCAAATACATTGTTAGTGAATGGATATAAATTGCTGTTTTGCCCTCAGCTGCTTTTGTTTCCTTTAAGTGCACCAAATATTTGAAGGAGCTCTATGCGTCTGAATTGAAATGGGGAGGATTGTGTTATCTTGCTGGTAGAATGGCTTTTTTTATTGTCATTTCTCATCTGTCTTTGCTCTGATTGATGACAAGAGTTTTGTTCTGCCAAAAATGATTTAGCCCAACCTCAGACGAATGAGGTAATCTCAGCTGACGTGACTGTAAACAGGTCTGCACTGGCTCACACAGAACAGACCCTTCAGAATACACAGTATGGCTGTTTCTGGAGGAAATATGAAGAAATGTGAATCTGATATTTTTCAGGCTTATTGTAGTGCCGTTGTGACTGCTGAAAACTAACTCTCTGTGTGTGGTCTCTTCCACAGACACGTTCGAAATGGTATGTGAGGATGAGGACTCTAAGCTGGTGTTTAAGGTGAACTACCATTACCTGTCTCAGGTAAAGAATGCCAGCGATGCCAACAGTGCCGCCCGTGCTCGACGATTGGCACAGGAGGCCGTCACGCTCTCCACCTCCCTTCCCCTCTCCTCATCCTCCAGTGTGTTTGTCCGCTGCGATGAAGAACGCCTCGACATCATGAAGGTATGAATAGACACCCCCGGCCCCTCTACTGAAACTCTTATGTTTAAAAAAGGAGATTGTTGATTATTAGTAAATGGGATCTATTTAGGCCACATCAGCATCTTAATTTAGGGTAAAATCACCAATTTTGGACCAGAATTTATCTCATAGAGACTTTATTGCATTATTGCAAACAACTACATTATTAGCAGCAAAGTCAGATTTGTAAACGAATCATGCTTTTACACTGGTTTCATCATCTTTTTGATGATTCTGTCAAACTGATTCACAGAGCATTTGTAATTTACAAAAACTTTTGTTTTGGAATTATAGCACAAATTTCCTCTATATGCAAAATGCAGATGGTTGAGCATGAATAATAGCATTATAAAACATTTAAAATAGAAATTAAAAAAATATTTAATTCCACGTTATTAGAATCCTTAACTTGTTTATTATGATTTAAAACAAGTTAAGGATTCTAATCCTTACTACATGTGACAAACAAATAATGTGTGGATTTTTTTTTTTTTTTTTTTTTTTTTTATAACAGTATTTTTATTTATTGAAATTAATTTAAATTACATAGCATACTATTATGCATTGTAAATTATGTAAAATTACATGGTTCTCCTTTTCCTATGTTCTCCTTGCTATTTCATATAGTGTCTTTCTCAGTGAATGGGACACAGATACTCGTAAAATTATATAATGAATAATATATGTCAAATAATGTTCTTAGACTTTTCTTCCTGTGGGGGAGACTTTACTCTTTACTTTACCTTTAAAAAAATTTACTATGCATTAAATGGAAATAAAATAAAATAAAATGTATTGTTTAATAATGCCCAGTAGAAAAAAAAAACTTAGCGTGTGACTTTTAATTATAAACAAGCCCGCTTTGAAGCGCTGTTGCGCGAGCCTGTAGAACGCCTTGTGACTTTGCGACCATTGACTGGAAAAAAAATGTTTGCAACATGCAGCACTCTTTGTGAAATATCCACCGCACGTCTCTGCAGCGCACGTGGGAATGTCAGCGGAAGTAAACAGTTCTGACGCACACATAACGAGCAGGTACAAAACGCGTAGGGCGAGTTAGCTTTCCACTAGTTAATCGATCACGGATGGTTTCATTATCTTGGGCGGATACAAAATTATAAGAGGATAAAAATAATAAAAGCATAAATGTGTCTCCAAATATACTTGGGCAGCCGTTAATATACCTGGGTGGCCCACCCAAGTAAAGTCTATGTATTGGAAGCACTGCTGTATCAGCCATATCAATATACAACCATATTGCATGGAATGTTGAGTCCCTCCATTAAAACGCATTGTATTTTGTATAGTAATATTGAGAAAGAAAGAGAGAGAGAGATAACATTCATTCTTCAGGCTGATGTCCACAGTACAGTGGCGTTTGATCGTGAAAGTGCCCTTTGCAGACTCATCGTGGTGCCCCCGCATTCCTGTTTCTCCCGACCCGGAACGCGATTTCTACCGAGGGGGACCCCTCTCCAAACGCGATTTCGCCCCTGCGGAGATCTGCATCGGTGCTATGATTAAATATGAGTCACATATTTCAGCTCTAAACAACTACATTCTCACCTAAAAAAAAAAAACTAAAAAAAACACTTAAACGCTTACACTTACACTCGGCCACCATGACAGTCGCTTCAAGCGGAGTGATAAACTATGAAAAGGTAGGAGTGCTGCTATTACTATATATATATATATATATATATATATATATATATATATATATATATATATATATATATATATATATATATATATATATATATATATATATATATATATTACTATATTAGATATATTATATTATATATGTTATTACTATATCTATATTATAGAACATCACACGGTTCTCAGACAATCGGATTCGAGAACCAGAAAGAATTGTTGTATATGTATGTATGAATGTTTATATAAAACATGTTAATGATTCAAATAACGTAAATCGATCACACACGAATCAATGAATAAAATTAAAGAATCGGATATGTCAGTGCTAATTATGAGAGCGGACCATGACAGACTCAAGCCCTGCTGTTTACTGTGGGTCAACATGAACCTTTCGATCTCTGCTGCATGACAAAACAACCACAGTGAATCCCAGCAGTCACTTGCTTGTCTTGCTGTCCTGTGGTCTCTAACACACACTTATGAGTGCACACACTTCCTAATGACATTTGAGATGTGCTTTTGACCCGGGCTCCTCTCTAAGTGTGTAAATGTCAACGTGTCTGGCTTCAGCTTTACGTCTCGGGCAGGCCAGACCACAGGCGGAGCCTCAGTCAGACTGGTCACTCGCTGCTCCGTCTGTTTACACTGACCCCTAACAGCGGGCCAGGCCTTTTTATCTTCCTCCACACTTCATACAATCTTAATGGACATTAATAGTAAACTGAGCTTTGTGAGCTATGTGAGCACAGCTTTGTGTGTGTGTTTAGTGTTGCGTTTGAATGGTCATGTCAAAACAGTCTTAACGCCTGAGTGCAGCTCCACCGCCTGCAGTAGAGAGAGATTTACTGGATGGCATTACAGTCCTCCAATCTTCCACTCTCTCTTGGGAAGCAGAAAACGTCTCTTTGTCTGTATCAGTACAACATCCTCCCTAGCTTTCTCTATAGACGTGGTTTAGACGTGCACAATCGTTCCTGTGTTGTTCAACACAATGTTTTCTTGTTAATATTTGTCACCTTTGAATAATTGGAGGCTTGCTGTGTTTTCCTGCTTTTTCTGTCAGGTGTTGATAACAGGGCCCGCAGACACACCATACGCCAATGGCTGTTTTGAATTTGATGTCTACTTCCCTCAAGATTACCCAAACTCTCCTCCTCTGGTTAATCTGGAGACCACTGGTGGCCACAGTGTCCGTTTTAATCCAAACCTGTACAACGATGGCAAGGTTAGTGTCACTTCCTGTTTTCTCTGATTTTTCAGTGGCTAATGCAGATACTGATAACTAGACAGTAGGTTATATTGTTTTGTTTTTTTTAAACGCCACCTCCATCAAAAATGAGATAATGATATTTACCAAATGCTCTCCGCACATAGTATATGTTCATGAAATACTTTTGCTTCAAATCCGCTAAATCCCAGCATCAGCCCATTCAGAAATACCGGTTCATTGGCAGAAACCACTAAACGTCACTTCCCTTTGTTAGCAAAAGCCTCTAAGTCCACAGAAGAACCAATCGAATCATATGATTTCAAGATGAATGATGGTGTGCGTATGAACCGGCTTTCAATTGCAGAGCTGCAATTTTTAATCATGTTTTGTCCATCATTAGAGAGGATAAAGGATTTTGCAAGTAGCAAGTAAACACAACAGTGTTCCTTTCGCTGCTGTAATACTGACAGAAACTGACATTTTACTGTATGGTTCAGAGAGTAGTTTTTTGCAAAAAAAAAAAAAGCACACATGGACTTAACTGGTTTTGCAGCAAAAGACAGATTTGTTAAATACCAATGAATTGAAAAGTGTCATTTCTGAAAATAAGGTATTTCAATTACTGACTAATAACCTTATCATTGCCATTAAAGTGAAATTACCGAACCTAAACATAGGAGCCTGATTAGAAAATGTTAATTCAAAAGAAAACCAAGCAGGTTTTTGCAATGGAACCTCCTTTTTGTTGTTGTTGTTGTTGTTGTTGTTGTTTCACAGCTCATGACAATGTCAAAAAGGGACAAATTGAAATACAAAAATAATGTTGTTATTATATTTTTTACAAATATAAATGTATTTTATTTTAATGGCAATGGCAATAAACTCAAAAATATTGACTCATTCATTTGCCTGTTTGATATATATATCAGTCAATCACTAATAAGCTTCCTCCTTTGACTTTTAATCATTGTTTAATTTAACTTTTTTTTTCTCTCTTCATCCCTACCCACTGTCATCCCTGTGGTAAAAACCAGGTGTGTTTAAGTATCCTGAACACCTGGCATGGGCGTCCCGAGGAGAAATGGAACCCTCAGACCTCTAGCTTTCTACAGGTGAGCCAAATCCATTTGTTTGTAGTTTCTCTTTCTTAAATAAACCTTGTTTTTGTTTTTTTAAAGCTGTCCTTGTCTATCCTGCTCATGCTCATTAGTAAGGAAGGATTTCGCTTCCGATACAGATTGCACAATTGATGATGGCTCTTTCAAGCAGTAGAACGGCGGAAGAGGCCGCCTCTCATTTCATCACTTTCGGAGAACATTTAGTCATATCACCGTCACCTATACATCGACTATTAAGCATTTACAACATTACCATCCTGGTTTCCCTACAGTAATTATCTGCCCACATTTCAACCCCTCCCCCCTCCCTCCCTCCATCATACCTCTCTAAATAATTGGCAGGGGAGCTGTTTCCCCCTGTAATATTGATCTGATCAGACTCTGCTCCTCTCTCTCCTCTCACTTGTGCTCATGTACTGCTGCCAGCAGTTCATAGAAATGTCTCCATTGATTAGTGCTACTGTTAGCATCCAGCCGATCAATAAATGGAAATCAGGAACAGGGACAGTAGTGTTTTGGTCAGAGAGAGCTGTGTGCTCTTCACCTCTTCCACTTGATCTGTGTGTCTTTCCTCCTTTGATTTCTAACACGTATATAAATGTGTGTGTGTTTTAGGTGCTGGTATCAATCCAGTCTCTGATACTGGTGGCGGAGCCATACTTCAACGAACCGGGTTACGAGCGTTCCCGGGGCACACCGAGTGGAACGCAGAGCTCCAGAGAGTACGATGGAAACATCCGGCAGGCCACCGTTAAGTGGGCCATGCTAGAACAGATCCGCAACCCTTCACCCTGCTTTAAAGAGGTTAGATGTCATCCATCACAAATACACAGACGCTTATCAGCTCATGTAAGGGTGCCAGAGGTTCATGCGTTCACATATAGACATGCAATATTTTGAGAAAAAAAAATCTATATAATACAATATATGTATACATATATAACGTACAGTATATACAACAAATGTTACATGTATGCGTTACAGTACCGTCTGTAAGTAAAAAATAAAAGTAAAAATTGATGTTCTTTGCTACAGGAATAAATAACATTTTAAAATAAATTTAAATAGAAAACTGATTTTTAGATGGTAATATTTCACAATTACTGTTTTTACTATATTTTCGGTCAAATAAATATAGCCTTTGACATAAGATGTTTATGAAAGAATCCTCAACAACCCCAAACTTTTGAATGATATTCTGTATTTATATACATATATAAACCGCCTGAGGTGATTTTTGTCCTGTGTCGGCAGCACATTTTCAGTTGTCCTATATTACATGCGCTTTTTTTTTATCACTTTTAGATAGATAATGTTCCTCTCCACCCCCTCATCTTCTCCCCTCTTTGTTTTTGATTTCCTTTTGTCCTTGATATGGCTCCCACCACCAGATAACAATCATCCATATGTTCAGTGAAAAGAGAGGGAGGAGGAGGAGGATGAGCTGCCTGAATCAGAATATAAATGAGTGAAAAAGGATAGGAATCATGCTAACCCAAAAGTGTGCACTCATCTAATTACCAAACGTACACTCCATAATGAGAACAAAAGCATGCATTGAACTCTAGGAATATAGGTCATGCGTGTGTATATGTGAATGTTCACTCTCTCAAACTGTCATGTGTTTGAAACATCAGGAGCTTTTCATTTAGAAGTAGCCAGATCGGACTACATGGCATCACAAGTAATCATCCGTCCATGTCATCTTAGGTCTAGTATGGGTATTTCAGCTGGTATTTGTGAGTTTGATGTCATGCCTTGCAGCTGCTTCGCCACCTCAGGCAGTTATGAGGCTGGTACATTACCTCTGTATCCCACAATGGACACTAAACAGGCTGTTGCCATGGCAACCAGAGCATTGTTCGGAGGGATAAAGGGCCGTGGGGCTGTCGTTTGGGCAGAACCGAGCCAGGCTGGGCATCGACCGCCATAACACAGAAGCTAGTACAGGACTCATACTTACTGATAAATTATGTATTGGCCAAGACGGAATATGCATAATTATGTCAAATGGATTTAAATCTCATATTAGTTACTGAATATTTAATGAAACTAGACAAATGTTTAATAAACAAACATGCAAGGAGCTGGGGATGTATAAAATGTGTAGACTGTGTGTATGTAGACTTAATAAGGTATTGAGGGCAGTTTGAAAGATGGGAGTTTTAGGATGAAGGGAAGAGTGAATTTGTCTCGTCCCCTCAGACATTTGCTTTCAGCTCCTGTAAGAGACCTGTGACGTCGTCTACATGGTGGTGGAAGTTGGTTTGCAGAATCTTAAATAGCCTAAGCTATTTAACATTTAGGTCGTGTGTCCATCAAAACGTTTTTTTTTTTTTTTTCGCTGCTAGCGTATTTTTCCAGTTGTTTTCAATGGGAGCGCCGTGTTTTTAAAATGGCAGGAGTGTAAGTGCTGAAGCACTTGCTGTTTTTTGCCGGTCGCCAAGAGTTGAAGAATGTTCAACTTTGGGTAAAACGCAGCGCTCATCACTGTCACTTTGTACCCAGCTGTCCAATCACAGTGGAGGAGGGACGGGACAAATACAACATCGACCAACTGCCACATTCTGCTTGTACAGTGTCAACAAATGACAACAACAAGTATAATAATGGAACAAAATAAATTAAAACAATAGCCAGAGCCAAATACTTTACATTGTATCGACATTTTATATATAGAAACAGTACAGAAACATACTATCTGTGAAATGAGATACTAGTAACACTTCCATGGATATTCCGTTAACAACAAGCAAACCGTCTCAACTGGGGAAAAAAACGCTGCGCTGCCGAAGTGCTCACAGCAAGGCATTTTCAGCAGAGCACCTAACGTTTTCCATTAGCATGTTGCAGCCATAAATATGTAGCACAAGCAAATGTTAAAGTCCCTGTAAAGTCATTTTAAAGTATGTGTTCTGAGTTTGTCACACTGCAGAAAAATGTGTTATTAACCACCCAGCCAAATTTGAATGATTAAAAAAATCTGCAAGTAAATGAAATAAGTTAAAAAATAGGCAGCGCTCTCTGCTCTCAAACGCTGGGGGCGTGTCCGCTGTCGGCGCTGAAACCACGCCCACTCGCGAGAGCTGCAGTCTCAACTGACTTGTCTGAGTCAAACATACTGATGCATATAAAAAGAATCACGTTAGAAGGTTGCACATTA
Organism: Megalobrama amblycephala; assembly: GCF_018812025.1. Lineage (NCBI taxonomy): Eukaryota > Metazoa > Chordata > Actinopteri > Cypriniformes > Xenocyprididae > Megalobrama > Megalobrama amblycephala. The sequence continues at coordinate 20,822,984 of NC_063048.1, forward strand.
TAGCAGAGTTACTGTGGACTACCTACTAATTATAACATAAGCAAACTCGGCAGCTTACACTCATTGGTGGGCACGAACTGCCGACTGTTGTCGAGTCGACAAATGACGGTGCCGCGAGACGGGAGGATGAAGGCCGGGACGGGAGAGACTCTGTCCGGCCCCATATATCATCGGTTATCGGTGGGGCGGGAGGGGGGCCGAGGTAGGTTCAGTAACATTCACCAAAAACAGCGGATTATCTGTGAATCCCAGCTGTCTGATGAAAGTTTGTAAAATTATCCGGTGTAGAACGATCACATTAGAATCCTTCATATCATCGTTTTGGGAAATTTAAACAAGGAGACCGAGCATATTGTATATTATAACAACCATGTAATATGCATTTGTGTGACGAAGGCATTACTAGCTAAATGTGCAAAGGGCTATATAACTGTAATGACACTCGAGATTGAGCGAGAGAACCGCTGTAGCGTTAGAGGCGGCGCCACGCTCGGTGTGTCATCGACAGTTATATAGTGTTAGGGGCGGGGCTATGCTCGGGGTCCAAGTGCGTCATCAGACCCCCGTTTTAGCTCCGCCCAAAAAATCCTGAGCAGAGACTTGGTAAGCATTACACAATTCACAGTCTTTGTAATGTGTATCATCAATACATTTGTAACATTTATAAAGTGTTTAGAAATAATTCTCAGAATTGACTTTAAGTAAAAATTGTTTTTTAAAATTAACAATTTAATAAATTTTATACCAAAATACCAATTCTTTGTGTTGAATGAATTTTAAGTATTTAAAATCAATGTTTACTGGCACAAATATGTAGCACAAACATGTTTTGGGTAAAATAGTTAATTATTTAAAAAAAAAATACAAATTTTATAAATACCAATTATACCAAAATACAAATTCTTTGTGTTGAATAAGTTTTAAGTATTTAAAATGAACATTTGCAAGCACAAATATGTAGCACACACTCATTTTGAGTGAAAGTTAATTTTGTGAAACTAATTTTTCACAAAATTTTTTTTACAATTGTAGTACATCCACACAGGTTCATACACAATAAACAGCAGAACATGTAGCTACAGTATCTCACTCACACACACACACACATAAAGAGCCAGTCACGCAGGGTAATAAATGGTGGGCTGTTGACGTCAGAAGAGGGAGAGGAAACACACACAGACACTCGCTTCTGCAAAACAACCTTACACCGTAACTACGCTCGTTCATTTTCTTTTAAATGGCATTTCTGTTTCTAACACTTTTTCATTTCTCTCCCTGTCTTGCTTTCCAATATCATTACAGATGTTCCCTTTGGGAACTGAATGAATATGAAACACACGTGGCATTATGGGAGAGGCTGAAACAGTCACATGTCTGTGTGGTTGACCTTTGTGTGTTTGAGAGAAAGATAGATTTATGAAGGATGGATGAAGCGAGACAGCAAAAGAGAGAGATTTAAGGCCGGTGATCTGAGCCGGTGAGGTTGAGCTTAGAGCCAGCGAGTGATGTGCAGTGGCCGCCGGGGTTTCCATGGCAACAGTGGCAAGATCATCGATCACATGCACTCATTCCTGAATCCCTCTCGCCTGCGCTCGGTCTTTTCCCCACTGAAGTTTGATCCCAACAGTGTCTCGCTTTTACAAGCAGGTTAAAGTGCACGTCTTAATCCTGGGAGAGATTGTGTGTGTTAGTGAAGACAACAGGTGGATTTTGCTGAAGCTGTTTATAAGGCTGTTTTCCCGCTAGAGTTTTTGGTGTGGATTTAAGAGTATTCAGCATTTGTTCAGTTGCTGTGGATAAGCTTTTTTGTTTGTTTGGGATTCTTTTTATTTACAGTTAAAAAAACAAGTGGCATCTAAGGTTACGTTCACACTGCAGGTAAATGTGGCCCAAATCAGATTTTTTTTTTTTTTTTTTTGGGCCACATGTGACTTATATCTGTTTTCCCCATGACTGTGTGAACAGTACAAACCACATGGAATCTGATCATTTCAATTCCGATTTGTGCCACTTCCATATGTGGTACTAAATCCAATACAGGTCAGATGTTTTGTAATGTGACCGCAGTGTGAACAGTTATATTGGAATTCATGCAATTTTTACGTCACTCAAGATCAACATTCGTCACCCTTCTGAGCTCATGGGAGTCTATTCAAAGATTTTACGTACCCAATGATATCAGGACAGGATGTCAGTAGAAGGGCAGTGATGTGTCACTCAGAACTCATAAGTATTACAGAGACGGCTCTATAATACAAGCAAAACATGAGGGTTTGTATCATAAAAGTTCCAAAACTATGCTTTCTTTTGTCACGTCGTCTTTATTTTTCATATTGCCTGCGCATTGTTTCGCTGGCTTCCGTGGCAGATCACACTACAAATAAACACGTAATCGCTTAATTTCATGTCGTCTTTGGTTATGACAGCGTGCTCTGTGTGTGTGTGTGTTGCCAAGTCCTCGATTTTCCCACAGAATTGGGTTACTTTTTCATTGTTGCCACAGGTTGTTTTGCGACTCCGTGGGTCAAGGCGACCACACTAACGCGATATTTAATGCTTAATTCTCAATTTTTGCTCAAATATGATTTTTTTTTTTTTTTTTTGTATAGCTGTTCACATTGTTGTTTTAAATGAGGCCAATATCAGATTTCCAGTGTGAACAGATCATGGTTCTGAACTGACCTGCATGTGCAAAAGAACAATACAAATGGAGCTGCCATGTTTTTACCACAAAATCCACTAAATTGCTTCTCAAAACCAGCCCAAAAATAGCACAATCGCGTTCCATGGGGTATCCTGGTAAAAATCGCATTCCGGGGGTTAAGGCTCGCAGTGTGAATGTAGCCTAAGGTTTCCAGAATTTTCCGTTTCAGACATTACAGGATGGTATTTTGCTAATTGTATAGTTGTTAGTACTCATTTGTAATATAGTACTAATTTCAATTAATTTCGAAGTTTTCAATGGCCTAATGTTTTGAGAGTAATCACATAAAAATATTTTTAAAACATTATAACTTTATTTCTCAAAACATTACAACATTGTTTTTCTCAAAACTTTGCAAATTTCTCAAAACATTGACTATTTTGCAAACCACGACTTTATTCTCATAACATTACAACTTTATTCTTGAAACATTATACATTCATTTTCAAAACATTGCAAATTTGTTGTCGTAGCATTCTGGCTTTCACCAAAAAATGTTTTTGTACAATTACAATTTTGCTCTTAAAGCATTATGAATGTTGCTCAAAACATTACAAATTTACTCTCATAACACTGACTTCCCCAAAACAACATTTTTGTGTGAATTTTTTTTTCTCATTTTTTTTTATACCATTAAAATTTTAATCTCTTAATGCCACAACTTTATTCTTGCAATTTTGTTGCATTTAATATTGCAATGTTATGACTTTGTTCTTGAAATGACACAAAATGATAAGATCATAAATTTAGTTTAGATCATAATTCTGTTTAATATTTTAAAATGTACTAATAACCATAATCATAACACATGTGATACAATGGGAATCCATTTCAGGTCATACACCTTTTTTTTTTTTTTTTTTTTTTTTTTTAAGCATTTCAAGCATTTTGTTGCTGTTTTAAGCAACCTAAGAAGCAGTCCTGACGTCTGGGGAAACGACTCTGAATGGTGTTAAATCAGGGCGGTGTGACTGATATTAACAACTCCTCATGTCTGCTGTTTAATACACAGTCACTCTGCATGACATGTTTAGAAAACAAAGTGAGATGGAGAGAAGATGCAGAATGAACGAGTGAGTCAGCTCTGGCCTTCGGTCAGATTCAGAGTACTATGAGGAAGTGTGTGTCTGTGTGACCTCGGAGTTCTTCTCTTTCCTGCCTATGGTCTTTGTTACTGAAAAGGTCACTTAGTTTGTTCGTACTAACATGCGCGGACAGGCAATGACTGCTGGTTATCTGTGCAGTGCGATCTGTCATCTGCTCTTTATGAATCGAATAGGTCACTGGAGTCTCAATCCGAAGATCAGCAGATTGTTTGCTAGTGCTACTAAAATTGGATATGAGGTTTGCGTTTGATTTATGGGCTCTACAGGAACTGATATACAATTCCCTTTTCCGAGAACACTGATAGTGTGTGTGTGTTTTTTGGGTGTTTTTTTTGTGCACTAACCATGTGTGTATACGTGCAGGTGATCCATCGGCACTTCTATCTGAAGCGAGCGGAGATCATGGCCCAATGCGAGGGCTGGATCTGTGATATTCAGCAGTACAGCAGCGATAAGAGAGTCGGCCGAACAATGTCTCATCATGCAGCTGCACTAAAGGTACTACACATTTGTCATACGAATGTAACTTGTGGCATTTGTTGTGTTTTGGGAACTGATTCCATGTGTTTTATGCAGAGGCACACAGCTCAGCTCAGAGAGGAGTTGTTGAAACTTCCCTGTCCTGAAGGCCTGGAGCCGGACGGGGAGGAGTTTTCCGAGAAAAGCACCTCGCTCATGGTGAAAGAGCTGCCCGGTCAGGACGCAGAGAAGCAGACGGACAGCCCAGACGCCCACTGTAGCGACGGCCAGCTATGATCCTCCTCTCCCCCTGAAGCACCTCCCACCGCCTTTGACTATCCATTGATATTGAAAAAAGACTGGATGGCTTTGGTGATTAAGCCATCTTTTTGTCAATATTTGTATGTAAGAATCTAATTATGTTATAGCATAAAAAGAGAGGACAGACAAAACAAAATATGAGGAAATGAATCCGCTAACACCCACCGACACAAGACGAACCGCTGAAATCTATGCTGCGCCCTGAAGAAAACAAAGGAGATGAGAAAAGATCTTTTTATTTACTTGTAAAAGAGTATAAACTTTTTTTTGTGCTTTTTTCTTTATTTTCCCAAATTGTTAAATAACCACTGATTGATATGTTATTAAACTTGTTTATGTAAACAAAATGAAAGATGAAATCACAGTATATATAAGGGAACTGCCTTTAGTGGAGAATGTTTACCAAATGTTCATTTATCTTTTTTTTTTTGTTTTTGTTAATTTTTTTTTTTTTTTCTTTATTTTGGACTGTTAGTGCAAGGACAGTTTGTAAGTGAGAATATACTGGTCATTCTTTAAGCAAACTATTTAAAAGAAAAACTTAACATACGCTCCCATACCCACTCTTGAGTTCCCACAATCCTCTGGTGACCCTCTGACAGTGCTTTTGGTTTCTACAGACTTGTGTACACTTCAATAATAAAGCCTGAAACGGACGTTCAGAAGTACTCTGATGACTGGATGCTCTTGTTCAGGCTGATCAATAGCACGTTTTATTTTTTGCCCTCTCTCTGCTTTTAAGTGCAAGTTTAATAAATGCAACCTGTTTTACTTTGCTTGGAAATATTAATTAATGTGATTCTGTAGATTGCAGATTGTGGTGAGTGTGTGTGCTTGTGTAAGCAGAGTTCACTTTATTTTCTTACTTTCTCTTGGTTATGATGGAGGCTGGGCGAGTAGTCAGTTTTTAAATCACTAAGAGTAAAAGTTTCTAAAAAATGTATGAGATCAATGAGATCAATTGAACAGTATGCATACAGTGCACATGCACATTTTATGAATATGGAGGCCTTGACCTTCTTAACTGTAACCAACAGTTAAAATCATAGTATTTCATAATTTTAACTTTATCTGTTTAATTGATATTCAATGTATTGTAGTGAAATTCTTTTTAAGTAATTTTAAATACCAAAAAAAATCTGCACTTGTCCCTGTTAACCCCAAGATTTTCCATAATTACAAATGAGGTAACATTCCTTAAAGGTCCCGTTCTTCGTGATCCCATGTTTCAAACTTTAGTTAGTGTGTAATGTTGTTGTTAGAGTATAAATAAAATCTGTAAAATTTTAAAGCTCAAAGTTCAATGCCAAGCGAGATATTTTATTTAACAGAAGTCGCCTACATCGAACGGCCAGTTTGGACTACATCCCTCTACTTCCTTCTTTAATGACGTCACTAAAACAGTTTTTTGACTAACCTCCGCCCACAGGAATACACAAGAGTTGCGTTTGTAGAGTGTGTTTGTCGCCATGTCGTCGAAACGCTGTTATTTTCATCCCGCAGTCCAATCACCGGGTCTGATTCCGGCTCAAACTGATAGGGTAAAATTAAAGACATGTTTACAATAACACTGAGCGCGTGCATCTCCACGTTATGGTAAGAGGCGTGACCTTTCCGGGCAAGGTTCGCTAAGCTGCTGTCGAATCACAACACAGGAACCGCTGGCACAATTAGAACTCGTTACGTATTTCTGAAGGAGGGACTTCATAGAACAAGGAAGTCATCAGCCCGTTTCTATGACAGTGGAAACAGCGGTATACAGATAAGTAAATTATGTGAAAAATACTGTTTTTTTTTTACACGCAAAACATGAACACATGTTATATTGCACACTATAAACCCAATCAAAGCTTCAAAAAAACACGAAAAACGGGACCTTTAATGTACACTACCGTTCAAAGGTTTGGCGTCTGTGATGTCTGTGATACTTCTATCCAGCAAGGATACATTAAACTGATCAAAAGTGACAGTTAAAGGATTAGTTCACTTTCAAATGAAAATGATCCCAAGCTTTACTCGCCCTCCAGCCATCCTAGGTGTATATGACTTTCTTCTTTCTGATGAACACAGAGATATATTGATGAAAATCCTGACGCATCCAAGCTTTATAATGGCAGTGAACAGGGGTCACGGATATGAGCTGAAGAAAGTGCCTCCATCCACATCCATCATAAACGTACTCCACATGGCTCCAGGGGTTAATAAAGGCCTTTTGAAGCGAAGCGGGGAAAAAAATCTATATTTAAAAAGTTATGAAGTAAAATATCTAGCTTCCACCAGACTGCCTTCCGTATTCAAGCTACGAAGAAAGTGTAAACTGGCATCGTGTTAGTTACGCTTTTTCCGTAAGTTGAATGGGGAATTAGAAGGCGTAGGATGTAGCACAAGCTTTTTGAACTGCAAGAGTTTTACACTTTCTTTGTACGTTGAATAAGGAAGGCGGTCTGGCGGAAACTAGATATTTTACATCATAACTTGTTAAATATGGATATTTTTTTACACCAACGCATTGCTTCGCTTTAATTAGGCTACTGTCATTTTAAGACCAGATCCATGGATGTATCCTTTTTTCACCCACCGGTTTACGTCCACTAAAGCCATAACCGACTGTATTTACGTGAAATACTCCAGACGATGGACATTTTGAATTAGGCTAATTTTCATTTGAAAGTGAACTAATCCTTTAAGACATAATGTTACAAAAGAATTCTATTTTAAATAAATGCTGTTCTTTTGAACTTTTTATTCATCAAAAAAAAAAATCTGAAAAAAATTGTATCATGATGTCCACAAAATACTAAGCAGTACAACTGTTTTCAACACTGAAAATTTTCTTGAGCACCAAATCAGCATATTAGAATGATTTCTGAAGGATCATGTGACACTGAAGACTGGAACACACATGAAGTAACATCATTTGGGCCCTTTCTATTTCATTTAGTCTAAATTTGCATTTACCATTAATTTTATAATTGCATCTATTGTTTTCTTTTTAATTTACTTTTTGTACTTTTAACTACTTTTGTACTATTATTTTGACAATGTTTGATGTTTATATAATGTTCAATGCTAGAAAAGTACAAAATCACACAAATCCGGCTTTAAACTATTAAGACCTAATTGAATTGTTGGGTTTCAGGCCCTATTTTGTACCCTGTTTGAGGAAAGAGCCATGTGCGAACTATTGCAATTTAGATCTGTTGATTTAGTTCTGAAATTCATCCATACGTTCTTTCCCTAATTGAATGAAAAAACTTTTATTGTTCAGACTGGCATCATCACGTTTTTGTCTTGAGATCATCTGAAATGGAATCATCTTCAATTTTTCATAAAATCTATGTAGTTTGGATCTCTCTCGAGCCTTAGTAAGAAAAAAACCAAGAAAACAGATGCATGCAGAGATGCACTCTGTTAGTCTAAATCTCAGCATTTTAGAAGAGATATTGATCAGTCTCTGAGCGTTTCTCATCTTCAGAGTGGCAGATATGTAGGAATCCCACTGAGAAACAAGAAGGAATGAAGGTGTGTGAGCGTAGCAGCCCATCCATTATTGATCGAGTGTGTTTAAACCCAGAGTGTGATTGTGATCCTGAGAGCTGAGCAGTCATGGCTTGACATGAGCTTGTATTCGCACACGTGTACACGCTCCGAGCCATTTGATGGATTCTCCCCAGCTGGCTGTAATTGCAAGGTCATGATGTTTTTCTGGGAGCCGTACGTGAGCAGAGGTGCTGTATCTGTCCTCTCTCTTCTGATTTATCATGAGGACACACAACCACGTTTTCAGCATTTTCCTGCATTTAAGATCTGATTGTCAAATTGTAAATAAAACAGAGCTGTTGTTCTCAAGGCTAGTATCCATCTTTTAAACTAGCTCAGTGTCCTGTTTCTGTGTTTAGTGCGCATGTTCACGGGTAATATAACGGCCTGATCACGTGTGTTTATTCGTGTGTCATTGTTAGCTGTTTTTGAAGATGGATTCATGTAGCCGCTCAGAATCACAGGTAAAAGAAAAGTGATTCAACTTTCCATTTTATTTTAATTCTTTCTCATTTTAGCTTGGCATCATCCTTCCATCTCTCTCTCTCTTTTAATAATTTCATAAATTAACTTAATTGACATGATTAGACTATAATAATGTACACTGTCACAAGCCAATGAGTGCATTTACATGTATGTTATCTTACAACCAAGTATTGTTAAAAAAAAAAAAAAAAAAAAACTATGTGTAAGGACATGTAAATGCATTAAACTGTGTTATTTTACCAGGTGAAGGTCATAAACGGTTTTAGCAAAACCACATCAAAACAATCAGATATTTGCCCATTACCACGATTTTGCACAGAATAAAACTTCTTTAATGCAAGTGTTTGGCAAATGTCTGTTTACATTTTGATCAAACTCAAGAACAAGAAAAAGGAATTGTTATGCTCAGTATGTCTTCAGATGCGTGGAGCAAGAAAATTTAAGTTTGTGCTAGGATGTTGTTGATGGTTGCCATGGTGTTGCCATGGGGTTTCTGTATTGTCCAGAGTGGTTGCTTGGGCTTTGCTATGACATTGCTATGAGTTTTTTTTCTATGGGATATCTAGTATAGTCTTGTTTGTTGCTAGAGCATTGCTGTGGATTTCTGACTGGTTGCTAGGGTGTTGCTGTGGGTTTTCTAAGGTGTTTTGGGGGCTTCTAGGGTGTTTCTATTGGATATCTAGTACATTCTGGTTTGTTGCTGAGGAATTGCTATAGGGTTTCTAAGACTTTGCTATGGGTTTTCTAAGGGGTTGCTATGGGATATCTAGGATGGTCTGGTTTGTTGCTATGGGGTTTCTAAAGGTGATGATACACAGGGCAATGTTAACTTTTTCAGCAATGTTCCCGGGCAATTTTGCAGAGCGATGTTGTTTGGGCATTTTCCCATTGAGAATGGGCAACAAATTTCTATCTGGATACTTTAGATCGAAATTTGTTTACTACTCTCAGTGGGAAAGTGCCCAAACAACATCGCTCTGCAAAATTGCCCGGCAACATTGCTCAAAAAGTTGCCCCGTGTATCATCACCTTAAGACTTTTCTACAGGTTTTCTAAGGGGTTGCTATGGGATATCTAGGATGGTCTGGTTTGTTGCTATGGGTTTTCTAGGGGGTTGCTATGGGATATCTGTGGTCTGGTTTGTTGCTATGGGGTTTCTAAGATTTTGCTATGGGTTTTCTAGGGGGTTGCTATGGGATATCTAGGATGGTCTGGTTTGTTGCTATGGGGTTTCTAAGACTTTGCTATGGGTTTTCTAGGGGGATACTATGGGATATCTATGGTCTGGTTTGTTGCTATGGGTTTTCTAGGGGGTTGCTATGGGATATCTAGGATGGTCTGGTTTGTTACTATGAGGTTTCTCAGATGAATTGAGTCGTTGCTATGGCTTTGCAATGGTGTTTCTAAGACTTTACTATGGGTTTTCTAGGGGGTTGCTATGGGATATCTAGGATGCTCTGGTTTGTTGCTATGAGGTTTCTCGGATGATCTGAGCTGTTGCTTGGGCTTTGCAATGATGTTTCTAATGTGTTACTATTGGTTTTCTAGGGTGTTCTAGATGGTTACCAGGGTGTTGCTATGGAATATCTAGAATGGTCTGGTTTGCTTTGGGATCGCTTTGGAGTTTTTAAGATGGTGATTCTGAGTGATTGCTATAGGGCTATGCTGTGGCATTTCTTGGGTATGGTTATATGTTTTCCAGGATGTTCTGGGTGTTTGCTAAGGTGTTGCTATGGAATTTCTAGGATGGTCTGGTTTGTTGGTAGTGTGTTGATATGGTGTTTCTAGGGTGCTCTGGTTGGTTGCCAGGGTGTTGCTAGACAGTTACTTACTGGCAAAAGAGTTTCACGATTCTGGTTCTTATATATGGCTTGGGTCCTTCCTTCAACATTTTATTTTCCATCAGGTAAAAAGTCCAATTGGTTATAAAAGTGTCATCACAGCTCAGTAAGCTGCATTGGTGTGAGGTATTATTCATATCCATAGCACAAACAGGAAAGAGTTATATGCCGGTTTACATAGAATTAGAAGTTTGTTCTAATCCCTAACCATAAGTATGTGCAACAGTATAGTGATGCTTGCCTCAGCAAACACTATTAAAAAGAAGATAAAGAGAAAAATAAAAGCTTCAGATCTGAGGGGATAGTGAGAAAATGTTGTAGAAATGACGAGTTTTGTATAATCTTTTATGAGGGATCAATAAACAACCGCTGCTGTGTTTTTTTCTTTGCAGTCTGCACGGATGTTTTCTTTCAGTATTTTTCTACGGAGTGATCTTCTTTCTACCTTTATCTTTCAGTCCGTTGGAAGCTATTTCCTCTGTCTTCTCCTCCTCTCCTCCCCGGGGTGGTGTGTTTGAGTTGGAGTATGGCTCTTTGTGCCCTGCAGGTGTTGCCTCTGTTGTGTGGGACTGGTGACACACTTCCCTTTGTTCTCCTAACAAGCCGCAACAGTTGAAGATGCGGATCCAGGACCTTGAAAAATGGCTTCAATCATTCGAGAGCCGGTGTGCAGTTGACAGTTCAGTAAATTAGACTCCAGTGGCCACCGAGATAAATCACTGTGAGGGACTAAAGACGTCCCTTTGCATACTTTTTCACGACTCCAGCAGCTACTTGGAGGTCTGAGCCCATCGATCGCTGGTGTAGAAATTCACACAGTGCTTAAGATTTAAATAATGCAGATTGGGAGGGAAAAGCGAGATGTCGGAAAAAAGAAAGAGCTACATTCTCAAAAAAATAACAGGCAGTGAGAATTGCTGTGCTTTCATGAGGCTGTTGAATCATTTCAGTGTTGTTTTCTCTTGTATATGAGGCTGAGTCACTGACAGTCTCCAAGAGCTGTAAATGGTACACAGAACTCTCCCTAAGTTAATATGAAGGAGCTGAGGTATATGCGGTCCTCACTGTGACCTTTATTAAGAGTGATATGAGACATTTCATGTTGCCTTTAACTGCAGACCAAGTAAATTTACTTCACTTCACTTTTTGGAGAACCAAAACATTTTTTGAGTGCAGCAAGAATAGTGTTGAGACAGAACCATTGCCTTGCAGTCAACACACGACACATTGAGCTTTGTGCTTGTGCTGTTGACATAAGTTTAAATCCAGATTTAATTTCTTGATCCCATTACCACCTTACTGTAAAATCTTCTTTTTTTTTTTTTTTAAATGTGGTTGGCAAAACTACAGTAGCTGTAAATATATGGCAATATGTGACAATATTAATAAAATCTGCTTTGTGCCTTTAAAATATATTGATAACCATTCATAATAAAATAGGTAGTAAAAACAGAAAGCCACTTGCTAAATTAAAGCAAAAAGCCCCAAAAATAGGGGCTTTCCATGAACAGTGTTTAATAAACCTTGAAAATAGAAAATGCAAACTGTTACAAAACACAGAAACTTATTTGAAACTAAATAACAAAATTAACATATAATGTTAATAATTTACAACAAAAAGAAAACAGATTGTAAAATATGTTACATCATATTTTCATATCATCTTATTACATCACTCATATTTTTTGTTACAATAAAAACCTTTAACAATAGTTGTCTGCTGAAGTACATTTTGTTGAATATAATACATTTAAAGTTTAAATACATGTTTTGTTACATAATTTTCACTGTAAATTGTATTTTATAATTTTTTTACTTGTAAATAACATTTTATTGTAAAATAAATGCAATATAATTTCACTGTATTGTATATTGTAACTCACAGACAACTAATTAACAGGTTTTATACTGCATTTTAATAATAAAATTTATATTATTTATTTATGGTGAATTTTTTTTTCTGTCCTGTCTCGACCTTTAACATACACGTACACATACACACACAAACACACACGTGCATCTCTCTCTCTCTCTCTCTCTCTCTCTCCATATATATATATATTTATATATATATATATATATATATATATATAGAGAGAGAGAGAGAGAGAGAGAGAGAGAGAGAATTCAGTACTCATTAACGTCAAACAGACTCTGTCAGTTCAAATTCTAGTCTAAAAACCTGGCATATATCTCTTTAACCTGGCATACTCATAACACATTATCACATTTCTTTAATTCAAATCCGTTAAAGGATTGTTAGGCTGCATAACTTAGGTCAACCAGAACCGTGAACACTTCCAATAACACCCGATATACTTGTTACATCGTAAGAAGAATGGCATCTACGCTAACATTAGTCTCTCTGTCTCATCCTTATCCCGGGATTACTGTAGTCAGCCGGATCCGGGCCGTATCTAGATACAACCTCAATGCAGCCCTGAATGTCAACAGAGACCATGTCAACTACAATCCCCTGTGAAGACCTCGTCGACACGTCAGCCATTGGCACAGATCCTCAGCAAAGCCCACAAGAACCAGACAAGTCCTCTGCACCATGCTTTGCTTTTTGATTTCTGACTTGTAATGCAGCCTGAATCAGCCTGAATTTGTTGGCCAAAGGGGAACTGGCCCCAAGACTGAGCCTGGTTTCTTTCAAGGTTTTTCTTTCCATTCTGCCACCAAAATGCATAAGGCTACCAGACATAAAGAAACCCATAGTTCACAATGCATTATTGTTGTGATCCTACAGCCAGGCATTTCTCTAGGCTAATGAGTGTTACAATACAGCCATATCTCGCCTCTTTAATTACCTTTCCTTACTGCTCGAGAGAGAGAGAAAGAGCGATTGAAAACAGCTATAGAATGTAATTAAGTGGAACTGACAAATTGAAGTGCACTTTGTTAGAATCAGCACAAAAAACAGCTTACACTAAAACAAGAAACATGCAGTCATTTAATTAACAAACATTTCCTATACAAAATGCATTTGACTTTTAATGTCACGTTTGATGTAATGGGTCGACATTTCCATCGCGGTCATTTCACGTCTATACGACACATCATTATGCATTTGAGTGTGTGAATGTATTTTCGACCTGTCCTTGGGGGTTTATCCTGACACACACTCACACAAACACACGGCCCTCTGCCACTCCATGTAATCAAGACGAATCATCTGCTTGATTTTTATAAAGAGAATGACCTTCTACTACCGCCAGAAGCATCAGAGGCATGAGAAAGACAGAACAGGAGGATTCCAGGGGGTCAACGGCTCCCTCAGGTTCTCTTGCGCTAACAGTCATTTGGTGCAGATATAGACCTTATGTAGCCCCGCCACTTTTCAGCACTGTGCTCGTTGTGTTGTCTTCTGGTTTGTATTTCCATAGCATGAAGGTAAGTTCTTACAGATTTCTGAATGAACCGCTCTTTTTGAAATCTTCTCGGTCTGACATTTGTTATGACATCCGCTTCAGACATTACAATATTCATGATCACTTTCGTTAACTAATTACTCTTCGACAGCCAAGCCATAGAAATATACAGAGCTACCGCAAAAACAGAAGTTCAAATGCAAAATTCTAATGATGGCTGCGCGCTTGTTGCCAGCTTAAAATAATTAAATGCTTTATTAGTAAAAGGGACAGATATAATTAATATGTGAAGAATGATGAGAGGAAAAGCACTCACTGACAGAATAAAAGTTTCTCCAAAGAAAGAGAAAAGAATCATCTTTGGCTCTGTCTCACTCTTTCAGCATTGAGTTTATTCTTTCCTTTTTTTGGATTAAATAGCTTACAAGTTATTTTCTATGGTTAGCACAAACACAAGCTAAAAGTTTCAAACTTTTTAAAACTCCATTGTAAATACAACAGAGCTGTAACTGATAACAAAACAAATTATAAGTATATAATATAGGCCTATTATATAATATGAAATATTAGTGTATCCTAATAGTATACACTGCCCTCCAAAAATTTGGAAACACCTCTGGCAAAGAGTGCTTTTGGACAATATCAGCTTAAATCCTTATCAATTTTTGGTGCAAATACATTAAAGTAACTTGACATTATCATTGAAGACCAGCAATAATAATTTTCATTTTGATTACATAATAATGGCAATATATACATGTCAAAGTCAGACATGCCCCTTTGCCAGCTGTGATGCCTGGTTACTGGTTTAAACTTGGCCCAGGTTTGTAAAAGATTTTTGGGTCAGCACACCTTAATAGCCTCAACAATTGATTGTCAATTAAGTTTAGAATACAATGAACCAATTAGAACCCAGTTTAGGTCAGAGAGCTGCTAATGGTGGATTTTGATGAATCGAAAATTTAATTTTTTTCTACGTATAAACTAGACTGGGTAAACCCAGCCTGATCTACCAGCGGTTTGATTTCTCCTGGCAACTCAGTCTGGAAACCCGTACATTCATTTCTGCTGCTTCTGTTACACTTTTGCGGGAACCAATCACAGACTGGCTTTATCCACCTTGCTCGCTATTGGCGGGTATAAAAAGATGACGATAGAGAAGCGACGGCAAGCACGACCGTCAATCCAATTCCTTTTAACCTCTCGACAATGCTGAATGACTTCTTTAGTTTAGCAAACAAATTGCTCGAGTGGGTGTAAATACCACTCACTTTCATGTTTTTTTGGACAACCTGCAAAAATCGCTCGATGCCATTGCTGCTTCTGCAAACCGCTGATCAATGCTACAAACCAATACAAACTAAACTTGTCTGGAGTTTTCGCGTCGCTCTGCAAAGTACGTCACCCGGATCATTGATCTGATTGGTTGCAGGACTATCCAGTTGCGTGAATAATGCTCATTGATCACGCCTCTTGTGCAGTTAAAAAATACATAGCAAACTCCCCAGACCAATGTTCAATTTTAAATTGAGCTTGGTCTGGTGATAGCCAGACAACGTATAAACTGTTTATATAATAAAATATGTTTTCGTAGTTTGTGTTGTCCCTTATCAGTGCAAAATTATCACAAATTAAAAAGGATTCATGCCAATATTGTCCAAAACCCCACTTTTCTAGGGCGTTTCCAAACGTATGTATGTGTGTGCGTGAAGGGCAGTGTATAAGTTTGAGTAGAATTTGATGAATGAATGCTGCAAGGCCAGAGGTGAAAGGTCATAACATAAACAATTTGATAATTTTGAATAAAAGTGAATAATTCCCTTTTTGTGTGTTTGTTTAGATATTCTGGACATGTTGTATTTGTCTATTCTTTACCAGAGACAAGTCAAACATAAACAGAAAACGATAGAATGGTTATTCAAATCGGATATTATTTCACTCATGATTTACTGTAAACCTAACACTGATTTTACGTTGCGTTCATTTCAGCGTCTGGTAAAATGTCGACGCTCCCTTGGCGGCGCTGCCTTATTAAGTATCCCATAATGCACCACGTTGCTGTCATGGCTGCTCACTGATGACACTTACAGCACATGGGCAGAAATCAAACACATCGGAGTGAACACACGAGCCCCTCGCATCTCACGTTCACACAGAGCAGGTCTTGAGCGACGTGACGCGTGTTTTATTTCTCAACTGAGAGTTGACGAGGATGATGATGCTGCAGCTAGAGGCGGCGGTTCTGGGCGGACTGAGTCCGGACTGGAAACAGAGCGGCTTCAGCACCGCAGGTAAGAGACAGCGGCAGAGCCCTGTGTAAGAGATCTTAGTAATGTGCTTTTGAGATGATTATCATGATGAAATTGGCTGATGTTGATGGTTTCGTCCACCTATCGATAATAACACGGCTTTGATCTGCTCGGTTATTGTTGTGGATGTTTTTCGTTCTAGTTGATCATTGTTTGCTGGACGCAGCAGAAACTCTCACGTGGTTTAAATGTGCCGCATGTGTATTGAAATCTCCGCGCCGCACGGACGCACGGGACTGTGTCCAGACAGACGTGAATTTCCGCTGGCTGTGAACCGAGCGGCATTTGAACGCGATCTGGCAGCATAACTTCTGTGTTTGTGTATTGTCTGATTGGAAGGTCAGTGTGGGCAGCTTTAGCGCATCGGACACCTGGACACATGAGGATAGATGCCCGTGTATTCTGTTGATGTCGAGGTGAGCATGTGCATGAGAGAAAACGCGCTGTTATTTAGCTCACAGGTTTAGAACAAAGCCAGGCAGCACCTGCCAACCGTGCATGTACTCCTGCGTGTCCGTGGTTTTTAGTAGGCGTTCACACAGGACGCGTAAATAACAACGAGGAGCGCAACACATTCAATATTTGTTTTTTAATTAGCGGAATTGATTTAACTTTTATCCTTAAAATTGTCATGATAGAATGTTGATTAAATGATTGTTCCTTTTCCGAACCTGCTGATGCGGACGGAACGGAACACCGTACTAAATACACGGACAGTGTTTCTTGCTCTACTATTCAGAGTCACAGCAACACCACTACAGATTCTACAGCTCGAAACCTTTAGCAAGCATGTAGTCTGATACTCGAACGCATGACTTTAATGAGCCGGTACTTCTATCGAATCTAAACCATGCAGTGTAGTTCGATTGCGAACGGATGAGTCCGAGTCGGTTCTAAATGACGAGTCTAGTCCGATTCGTCATAAGAGTCGATTCTTTTAGTGAATTAAGCAAATACATTGTAGTTCCTGTTCCGAACAAATTACTCTTTTAGCCGTTTCTTTTTAGTGAATCAAAATACAGTTTGGCTACTGTAGTCTGATTTCTGAACAAAAAAGAATTAAGGGTCGATTCTTTTAGTGAATCAAGCAAATTGAGAGTGTGTCTCAATCAGCTTCCGAGCTCCTCAATCAGTATATTGTGTACAGGAATCCAGGCACTGGTAATGACCCTCCCTGGTTCACTACACATTGGGACTCTACTACGTACAACGTTGTAGAACGTAAAGGCTGATTTGTACTTCTGCGTCGGACCTATTCTGTAGCCTCTATGCCGTAGCCTCTACAAGCCGTAGGCTATATGCCTGGTTTCATTTATACTTCTGTGTTGTCCGTAACGACGTGCAGTTACACATGCAGACCGCTAGTAGGCACTGCCTACGAGCATGTTGATGTAACCCACAGTATCAAGGCAAAAGCCGAAGAAGCAGATTTTTGCGTACGTTGATGGAGAAACGGCAGCAGTGATGGTGGCAGATAGAAAGCGGCTTTTGTTGCGCCTTTTAAATATCGAAGAACCGATAATTGATTCATTAACTGTAGTTATGTCGCAAACGGAAATGCAACGCTATTGAAGATTTTTTTTGACCTGAGGGAGGGGTTCTAGCAGACCAATCGCAGCGCTTGCGGTCGGCGTAGAATTGACGCGTTGTTACGTTTTTGGAGAGGTGCACGTTAGGCTACATCTTAGGCTACGCATGCTACACAGCCTATGATGTAGCTACGGTGTAGGTTGTTCAATGCAGAAGTATAAATTAGCCTTTACCTGCTATGGCCCTGTCCCAAAAATGGCACCCTAAACACTCGCGGTCTTCCTACGAGTCCTCACATTTGTGACGTAACGCTGCTTTGACTGCCGGGAAAAATTCTGCTGTGGAGCTCGCACCAGGCTCTGTAAAAGCGCGCATCGAGGGCATAGGGGGCGCTCGTGAGCACCCTTCTGCAACCTAAAATTGACAAATGGGACACCTTATGGTCTCATGGATTTAACGGACATGCGCTCGCGGCAGCCATTGTACGTCCGCAAGACCTATCAAGGGCCTATCAGAAATGTGACGTAATTTCCGGTAAGGAAGCATAGTGAGCATCGATGCGGCCTGGTTTTTGCAGTGCACTGTGGGATTTTTTTTTTTTTTTAAGGGAGCGAACGTTCCAGTAGGGCTGGCCGATATATCGCATGCGATTGTCACGCGCATTTCGTCAGTAAAGCCGGTTCCCTGATTACCGCTAAATCGTCATCACCTGCTTTCAAATGGAGCGGCATTTAATAGACAGAGCCGTAGATCACTGACAAGCTACGCAATATCGCATTCATTATCGAAGGCGATTCATCTGCGATATGAACGCGATATTGCGTGGCTTGTCAGTGAACTACGGCTCTGTCTATTAAATGCAGCTCCATTTGAAAGCAGGTGATGGCGATTTAGCGGTAATCAGGGAACCGGCTTTACTGACGAAATGTGCGTGACAATCGCATGCGATATATCGCCCAGCCCTACATTCCAGTGCGCTGGAAGGATTTTGTGATTGAAAGCCCTTGAGTACCTGATCAGTGCTCTGACTACTGAACTGACTGACTTCGTACTGAACGTGTAGTTAGGTTCCCGAACAAATGACTCTTTTAGCCGATTCTTTTTTTTTAATGAATCAGCCAAAATAGGATGCTTCTTGAACAGAATGCTGCAAAAGATTGTGATTGGTGATTGGCGAAAGCTAATGATTCACTTGATGCAAAGTAAGCCAAATGAAGGACGTGAAAAATGAAGGTTGCCTTTAAACGATCCTTCAAATTGAAACGTCCTTTGACAGAGCTTGTTGATATTGATGAGGTCTGCAGCCTTCCAATTGAGAAGCACCTGCAGTCTGATTGATGAAGAAAATAGGCATAAGAGAATGAATCTAATACAGTGACTCAAATACAAATGACTCTTATGAGATGTTCTTTTTAGGCAATCAAAATACAGCGCAGCCAATGTAGTCTAATTCCCAAATGATTGACTCTTATGAACTGGTTCTTTTAAGTGGACCACAGCATATAACGTGACCATAAACATGAGCGTGACAAGTGTAGTCTGATTCCTGATTGAATGACTCGAGTGAACCAATAACGCCACAGAGCGCTTGTCATGAATCGGTTGGAACAGTTACTGAATTTATCTGACTTGCTTACTGAACTGCAGGTATTTCGTCATGTCTGACTGAAAATGAACAGAGATCTGTTACTCTATCACTGACGGTCTTATGATGTTGTTGGTTATTAGTATTTAAAATAGGCTACTACTTTAATTATACAAGTCGTCTTTAAAACGCAACACTGATGGTGTGAATGTGATGCATTGGCCACAGTGTACTTAATGAGTACAGAGGGAATGCAAGAATGCGTCCTTGTGTGAACACCCCCTATTAGTCTATATTATAGGATTTCATTACTGCTTTATTGCTTGCTTCTCATTTCATACATTATCTATCGCCCCCATCTCTCTGTCAGTTTAATGTGCTGTAGTTGTATGACAAATAGCTGTGTATTATGTATATTGTAACTGTTCATTTGAATACATCCTACCTTGCATATTTCATTCCTCCCATGTGTCCCTTTCTCTCATGAACATCAACCTCAGGAGTAATTAATGTGTAACTCACAGGAAATGTTTTTGAAACGTGTCGATCTGATCTGCAGTAAAGCTATTTCAGTCCGTCCTCATTCAGTCACATTTATTCACGCCAGTTTCTCCTCAGAAGAGATCAACGATAGCAAAGTATTCTTCTAGAAATAGTGCAGCTTTCTTCACTTGTATCAGAGGTGGCACCATTTTGTATCTGCAAAGTAATCCAAGATCTAAACTCGATTCAAGGCACTTTATACTATAATCAAATAAGATTCTTTTTAATTCAGTGTAGCTCTCTATGTATAATGTCCTCATGGGTTTATTATAGCCGAGGAAAGAATTTGGCAAATTTGCAGCATCGTTCACCAGAATAGTGCTAAAAAGTAACTGCAAGTTTGGTATAAATAAACAGTTTTTCTGAGTGAGAGCTTTTTCAGGTTGGTTCTTTGTGTACAATGAACTATTTAATTTCACGGTTCACACATTCCATGCAGGAGTATTGCTGCTGCTCTCCTTTCTGTTTATGGGTTTCCTTTTTTCCCCTCTATTATGCAAGTGAAGGAGCAAATGTCTGAAACTGAATTTGAGTTTTATCCTGATGCCATGCATTTTTATAATTGCACTGTGAAAAATATCCTGTTAAATTTGTGGTAAAAAAAAAATGGCAGCTGTGTTTACCAGAAATTCTATGAAATCTGTTTATTTTTTCTAAAATTCCATTTTATTTGTTTTCCAAATTTTTTTTGTTTGAATTTTTTAGTAATCAAAAAGTATGTCTGATTTAATTGAAATCATGGAAAAAGTTTAACAAAAATTACATGTTTAGGGCCCTAAACAAAAAATGTTTTTGTCAAACAATGTGGTGCACATTGAGTTTTACTGTTAAAATTAAAAAATGGAAGAGAACTTTAAAGGTGCCGTAGAACGTCTTTTTAAAAGATGTAATATAAGTCTAAGGTGTCCCCTGAATGTGTCTGTGAAGTTTAAGCTCAAAATACCCCATAGATTTTTTTTGTATAAATTTTTTTTAACTGCCTATTTTGGGGCATCATTAAATATGAGCAGATTTAGGCTGCGGCCCCTTTAAATGCTCACGCTCCCCACCCACGGAGCTCGCGCTTGCCTTTAACAGCATAAACAAAGTTCACACAGCTAATATAACCCTCAAAATGGATCTTTACAAAGTGTTCGTCATGCAGAGTGTCCAATCGTGTAAGTATGGTATTTATTTGGATGTTTACATTTGATTCTGAATGAGTTTGATAGTGCTCCGTGGCTAAAGCTAACATTACACACTGTTGGAGAGATTTATAAAGAATGAAGATGTTTATGAATTATACAGACTGCAAGTGTTTAATAATGAAAATAGCGACGGCTCTTGTCTCCGTGAATACAGTAAGAATCGATGGTAACTTTAACCACATTTAACAGTACATTAGCAACATGCTAACGAAACATTTAGAAAGACAATTTACAAATATCACTAAAAATTTCATGTTATCATGGATCATGTCAGTTATTATTGCTCCATCTGCCATTTTTCGCTATTGTTCTTGCTTGCTTACCTAGTCTGATGGTTTGGTTGTGCACAGATCCAGACGTTAATACTGGCTGCCCTTGTCTAATGCTTGAACATGGGCTGGCATATGCAAATATTGGGGGCGTACATATTAATGATCCTGACTGTTATGTAACAGTCGGTGTTATGTTGAGATTCGCCTGTTTTTCGGAGGTCTTTTAAACAAATGAGATTTATATAAGAAGGAGGAAACAACGGTGTTTGAGACTCACTGAATGTAATTTCCATGTACTGAACTCTTGTTATTTAACTATGCCAAGATAAATTCAATTTTTAATTCTAGGGCACCTTTAAGGAATAATCATAATTTTGATTATTATTATTATTATTAGTAGTAGTGTTATTATTACATTGAGACACATCTAAATTCTACTGTACAACAGTAATATATTTGTCAAGTTGAACCAAACTTATTTTGACGGGTTGCCGTGAAGATCTTTGAGTTTCTGTGTGTTTGATATGGCGACAGTTTTTCTCAAATGAAACGATAAAATGCTCATGAAGTGACTCTCAGAGCGGCTCTGGAGATGAAGTTCATGCATTCAGAGGCTGCGAACACTGCGAGCGTCACACGTGCTTCAGTGTGTATGTGGTAAATGAAACTGCGCGTCTGTACCATTCATTCACACAGAGACACGCAGAACACGCGGGATTTGTATTTAAATAGTCTTTTTGCGGCTTAATGTTCAGACACTTGTCTGTATTGCGATTTGATTTGTGTACTGAGCTTTTTATTTATTTATCAAAAATTTGACACATCTGCGTTATACAGTAAATTCTGTTTTTATGACTGGATTCCACGTTTTCTGCAAATCATAGGGCCCTATATATACTGTATATGGTGTTTATAGTATACTTTATGGTGACGATATTTCATGTATTACGGGATGGTATATTGGTGCCTGTATATTTTACTTAACTTACCGGTATAACAATATATTTCATGAAGTGATTGTTAATTTACCAAAGTAATTGAATACCAAACTCTGCTTTTTACCTTAAGGGGTTAGTTCACCCAAAAATGAAAATGTCATTTATTACTCACCTTCATGTCTTTCTACACCCATAAGACCTTCGTTCATCTTCGGAACACAAATTAAGATATTATTGATGAAATCCGACGGCTCAGTGAGGCCTCTATAGACAGCAATGCCATTGAAAATCTCAAGATCCATAAAGGTACTAAAAACATATTTAAAACAGTTCATGTGAGTTCAGTGGTTCTACCTTTTTATAAGTGACGAGAATACTTTTTGTGCACCAAAAAAACTAAAGACTTTTCAACAATCTATATGGGCTGAGTTCAAAACACTGCTTCGGAGCTTTACGAATCAAATCAGTGATTTGGAGCGCCAAAGTCATGTGATTTCATCAGTTAAGCCGTTTGATAGGAGATCTGAATCACTGATTCGATTTGTAAAGCTCCAAGGCAGTGTTTTGAATTCGGCCAATCAATACCTTTTATGGATCTTGAGATTTTCAATGGCCTCCATTGACAGTAATGCCTCACTGAGCCATCGGATTTCATCAACAATATCTTAATTTGTGTTGTAAAACGATGGTCTTACAGGTGTAGAACGACATGAGGGTGAGTAATTAATGACATTATTTTCATTTTTGGGTGAACTAACCCTTTAAAATGTACTGAGAAAGACAAATGATGAATCAGAGTTAATTGCAAGTGGCTTGTCCATAAAACATGGTCAATACTAAAATATGTAGATTGTGCACACTGCACAGGGTCATACCACACCATCAGGGAAACCACATGACTAAATAATGCAATAAACATTTTCCAAATAACAGCAAATGTAAAACAAATACTCTAATGTAATATACTGATAACAAAATTGAGAAACTAAAGTCTGTAAAAATAGAAAAAAAAAATTTCTGTATTGAATTTTCACAGGTGTTTTACTTGTATTTTGAATTATGCATTGTGAACACACACCTAATGCTCATAGTTGAGATCTTATTAAAGAGCTTGAATGAACAGAACAGAATGTTCTTCTCTCGTTTCAATTTTAAAATATGACAGGTGAGAATCGTGTTTCTTCTCTTTGAAGCACTGGCACTTCAGAAATTAGTGCTAAAAAGTGGCTTTTGGGAACAAACCATACACGCATTGGTGTGTCTGAATGTATATCTTCAGCTGCTCTCCTCTTGTGTGTGTGTGTTCAGATGGAGGTTCGTTGCTGCAGTTGGTGTGTGAGGGAGATTTCGAGGCTGTGCTCTTCAGCTCTGCGGTGCAGGGGCTGCTGGGAGGTGCTCCTGAAGAGGGTGACAGTATTGAGGCCTATCTGGAGAGACAGGTGCTGTCTTACCTGAGCGATGCCACTGAAGACCAGAGGAGTGACCGGTGAGGATTTAAGACATATGGCTTTCTTTCAGTTTTTAACTGTACTTGCAGAAACAACACAGCTTTTAACTGTACTACTGAACTATGAATTTCACCATAATGAGAAATATTAATTTACATTCTTTTTGTACTCTTAAATGCTGCAGGCACATACGTGTTCTGTGTTTAAAACGTGATATTTAAGTGAGTTAATTTCATTAGCCTACTTAATTTACTTTAATGTAAATGAGTACAAATTTAATTAGTGAGACTGTTGTACTATTCATTTAAATTACGCTACTGCCTAAAGATATCCTCAGTTAGATTCACTCATTGTTAAATTTTAGGAGATTTTTTTTTTTCTTTCATTGCAGCAGATTTACTGTTAAATGGCACCATTCAAATGAGTTCTGTTGTACTTACTGAAATATATTATTTATTCCACTATTGAGATTGTAAATACAACGTTTCTGCGGAAGATTTATTGATGGGCAATTTGTAATAAATTTCTTTGTAAGATTACATTTCAAAACTCTCTCTCTCATATATAATATAATATAATATAATATATATTTATTACACACACGTGTGTGTGTGTGTATATATATATATATATATATATATATATATATATATATATATATATATATATATATATATATATATATATATATATATATATATATATATATATAAAAAATATGGGCTGTCAAAATGAATATTGTATTTAAATTTTTTATTCTAATGGATTAAAAATCTTTATTAATGCAGTACTGATTTTTTTTTTTTTTTTTTTTTGGGTCATCCTTTGGCTGCGCTACAGTATATGATCATGCTATCATTAATTAAAATGCTATTAAACCATTCAAGCACGATAAGAAGCAAAAAGAGAACTCAAATCTGCACTAGCGTGCTGCGTGTGAAGCGGCTCTCTGTGAACAAACACCCGAAACACCCGAAATGCCCTTTATAGTGTGTTTTTGCATTTTCATGTCAACCGTTTTTTTTTTTTTTTTTTTTTTTTAAACAGGAAAAATTGTTTATAAAAATACCCATATGCTTGTGGACTAAGCCAAAGTCACTCGATGCTCTTGACTGAATAACTTTTGTAGCTTTAATAAGGATTAATCTATATTAAATGTATAATTTATGTAGTGAAGACTGGTGTTTATTCAATTTCTGTACATTTACCTGTTAGACCTACCTGAAAATCTTAAAGCACCGTTTACAAGGTTACATGGATCACATTTTTTTTTGGTGCATTTTACCAGGATAGGTTAAAATCTAAACTCTCTCACCTGGGCCAGTAGGAAAAAAACCCTTGGCGTTGAGCCCTTATATATTAAAGGCACGGCTAAATCTGACATTTATCACAATGAGTTGATCTGAAAGATTAAGTTCATTTACATTAAAAGTTTTTTTTTTTTTTTTTTAAGACTATTAAATGTTAAAGTTGATAGCTTTCAATTATACTGTAAAGTTGAATGGCTATAATTAATGGCTAAAATTGAGGGGGAAAATATCATTTTAATAGAGACACCAGTATTAGTACTGGTATCAGTGATACTGGCCTTCATTCATAGTGCTTAGTAAAAAAGATGGCATTAAACAAATATTTAAAATATACCATCTTTATGTTGTTTCTACTTTATTTTGTAGGTTCAAAGTGAAAGTTGTTACAATATAAAAATATTAAACATTTTAATGATAGATGCTATTTAATTTTGCTTACATAAAATGTGATTAAATTTTCAATCAATTGACATCACTTTTTTTTTATACATCTTTCAAAATATCATCTTTTTGTGTTTTGAATACAGAGGTTTGGAATGTTATTTACACACTTAAAGGTGCCATTGAACGTTTTTTTACAAGATGTAATGTAAGTCTAAGGTGTCCCCTGAATGTGTCTGTGAAGTTTCAGCTCAAAATACCCCAAAGATTTTTTTTAATTATTTTTTTTTAACTGCCTATTTTAAGGCATAATTAGAAATGCGCCGATTCAGGCTGCGGCACCTTTAAATTCTTGTGCTCTCCGCCCACGGAGCTCGCGCTTGCCTTGAACAGCATAAACAAAGTTCACACAGCTAAAATGGATCTTTACAAAGTGTTCGTCATGCATGCTGCATGCATACATCGGATTATGTGAGTATTGTATTTATTTGGATGTTTACATTTGATTCTGAATGAGTTTGAGGCTATGCTCTGTGGCTAACGGCTAATGCTACACTGTTGGAGAGATTTATAAAGAATGAAGTTGTGTTTATGAATTATACAGACTGCAAGTGTTTAAAAATGAAAATAGTGACGGCTCTTGTCTCCGTGAATACAGTAAGAAACGATGGTAACTTTAACCACATTTAACAGTACATTAGCAACATGCTAACGAAACATTTAGAAAGACAATTTACAAACTATCACTAAAAATATCATGATATCATGGGTCATGTCAGTTATTATCGCTCCATCTGCCATTTTTTTCCCGCTGTTTTTCTTGCTTGCTTACCTAGTCTGATGATTCAGCAGTGCACAGATCCAGACGTTAATACTGGCTTGTGTAATGCCATGAACATGGGCTGGCATATGCAAATATTGGGGGCGTACACACCGACTGTTACGTAACAGTCGTCAGTGTTATGTTGAGATTCGCCTGTTCTTCGGAGGTCTTTTAAACAAATGTGATTTATACAAGGAGGAAACAATGGAGTTTGAGACTCACTGTATGTCATTTCCATGTACTGAACACTTGTTATTCAACTATGCCTAGATAAATTCAATTTTTAATTCTAGGGCACCTTTAAAGCGAGAA
Organism: Megalobrama amblycephala; assembly: GCF_018812025.1. Taxonomy (NCBI): domain Eukaryota; kingdom Metazoa; phylum Chordata; class Actinopteri; order Cypriniformes; family Xenocyprididae; genus Megalobrama; species Megalobrama amblycephala. The sequence goes on from NC_063048.1 coordinate 20,849,453, forward strand.
ACACAAAATTAGAATGCTCCCATTAGAGTTAAGGAAGCTGACTACACTGCGAGTTACTGTAGATGCGTCGTGTACGATGCATCCTGCTACGTAAGGAGTTTTAACAGTTGATGGTGGCTTCAGCTGAGTGGAGCGTTTTATTGTGTAGAGAATGAATAAAACCATACAGAAGGGTTCAAACACTGTCCCCCTCCTTTCAGCCATGAATTATTAATTTTCGATAAGCCCACTTTAACATCCTTTCTCTCCAGAGAAAGAACGAGTCGAGGAAGGGAAGGTTGCTGCGCTGCGCTCCTCCGCCGTGCTTCTCTTCTTATCTCTCCTCTGCTCGATCATGCTCCCCCTCGCTTTATTTTTCTTTCTATACAGCCTCTCTCATTCTGGCTTCTGTTAGAGAGGCAGAAAATGGTTGTAGATGAGCAGAATGTCTTGAATAATGAGTGATGCTTTCTGTTGAGAGAATGGATGCAGGTAGATTGATGTTTGTGTGCTGTTGAATGCAGAAGATATGTCGTGTTCTTTTTTTTTTTTGTCCTCGTCTTCTCTTTCTGTTGTGTTGTGTGCATTCTCATTAATTTATCATATGTATTATTTTAAAGGGACCAAAATACACAATGAGATTGACTCAACCGTTTTCTTTCTCTCCTGTGAGAATAGTGTGCTGTAGATCGCAGCTAAACATAAATGCGTGAATTTGGGTTGCATGCAAATATGTCCTTTGGCATCTGGGGACTGACTCCACCATACAGTAGAATTACTATCTCAGGTCTTTGATTTCAGTTGGTGGCACATTGGTGGCACCCGATTCATCAATTCGGGTCTATACATTTGCATCCGTTGTGCAGTCCGATACCACAAATGTGTTGAGACATTATCAAAAATAAACTACATTAACCTGATTTATGTTGTGGTGGTAGTCAACCCGTGTATTTCAGCTCAAGAAATCCAGTAGCTGTAATAAGATTAGATATTAACATGCATTTTTCTGAACCTGATCTCTTTTCTGTTGTAGAGAAACTGCTCTGTTGGCTTTGGCAGTGGGATGTCTGAACCTTTTCGCCCAGAGTAATTGGACCGGACCGCAAGTTGAGCTCCACATCTCAGATTTTCTGCCTGAGGCCTTGCTCCAGAACTTTTCACAGGTGTAGTACCATGATGCACCTGTGATCATATGCACAACCAGTTTTGACTAATTATTGTTTGAACACATGGGATGGATGGATGGATGGATGGATGGATATTAAAAAATTCCAAATCACATTTTTTATGTATGTATCTATAGTGGTTTTGATAGTTGAAGTGGATCATTTTCTGTGTGTACATTCTTTGTCTTAAACCTTAGGGGTTAAGCAGTGTTTTGTTAGTATCAGCACATTTTTAATGAGTAAAAAGCTCTACTAAATGCTCATGTGAAATTATGAGACATGTGGGATGTATGTGTGTGAGATGGATGGAATAATGGAAGGAGATGGTGATACTGGGCAGGTCAGTGCTCTGGATAATGAGTGTGTAGAGGGCTGCAGGGTTGCCAGTGAAACCTCTTAGGGCTCCTAATTATACAGAGGTGAAGAGATTCTTCTCCCTAATGCCCCACGGAGGTCTTGAAGATCCCTGGAGAGGCACGTGTGTGTGTGTGTGTAACACTTTCTGCTGTCTCACACCTTTCTAAAGCTGCTGATTTATCAGCCTTGTCCTAGAGAGCTCAAGCCCTCTAAATTAGACTGAGAGTAGCGCACATGAATAGGGTCTGAATATAAAACTAATGAAAGAAATAGAACAAAAATAGGGCCTAAAACTCTTTAAATATTCTATTCATTTTTTTTTTTTTTTTTTTGAAGTAATGAATTTGATTTATATGAAATTTAATAAAATAAGAAACCTACAGAATTGGTAACAGGGTTGCAAAATGAAAATAACTGTCACTTAGTTGAGACTGCCTAATTTTGTAGTTTTTGATAAACATATTTCCTATGAATTAATAAAATGTCTTGTTTTCCATTTAAATGTGTATCAAACCGTAAACCAGCATTTGGTCTCATTTTTATTTTATATAGGCATTTTATACAATAGTTGAGGCGTTTAGAAGAATTTACTGTTAAATTTCATGTTTAATACTTTTAAATAGTAAATTAATAATTTAATGTTTAACAAAATGCCATGGTTGTTAGAGTTTTCATTATTATTGTAAAACCATGATAAATTAATATTAGATGTCCCTAATTGTGAGTTTTAATTTTCTCTAATCTTGTAAAATGTCTCTCTCTGTCTTTCTCTCACACTCTCTCACACACACACACACACACACAGCCTGCGGCCCTGAACACGGCTGTGTTGTCCAGTCTTCAGCTGGATGGAGAGTCTGTCTACAGTCTAGTGTCCAATCCCCTCCTGCTGCTGCTGACCAGAGTCATATTCGTCAACTGCGGCGCCAAACTGGAGACCCTTCAGGTGAGATACACAATAACTTTTAAACCACTGCAGTAGAATTCACCATGGTTGGGAACACAAGATGACACTAATACAGTGCAACAGCAAGACAGTGTAACTTGACCATTTTTTTTTTGCAGGAATCGAATGTTAGTGACAAGGGGTGTGCTGCGGTTTGAGTTCACTTGAACAGTTACTCAATACAGCAGTATGTGTGTTTGTAATAAGGAGCCATCTCTTTTTAATTGTACACTCATTTGTTTGTGGTTATTACTTCATGCTCATTTGTGCATTACTAAGAGAGACGATGAAGAATGAGACTGTTAAAAATAAGAGGTAAATTATGACCGTGGCTTCCTTTTGGTGTGTATGTGTGTCAAGGCCTCACTCATAAATTACACAGCAGTGGATCATTAGGATGGATCTTTGTCTGCATATGTATGTTACTTAGTCCTATACTGATCCATATTTATGTGTAACATGATCCTCCAACTGCAGGCTGAGTATTTGTTTGTATCATAGTTCATAAACTGTCTGGCTCATGCAAACACATACAATAAAAGGTGCAGTGTGTAATTTCTTCAGGTGGAATTGAAAAAAATCCACCCAAATTACTTACATTTACTAGAGATGTTCTGATACCCCTTTTCCATTCCCGATACCGATTCCGATACCTGAGCTCAAGGTATCGGCCGATACCGAGTACTAATCCGATACCTGGGTGCAGGGCTCTGAACCGGTTCAAGGAAACGAACGAAATTTTGACGGAACGTAACCAGAAACGGAAACTGAATCAAATTGAATCGTTTTGAACAGAAACGCTGATTTGAAATGGCCATTAACCGGTTTAAAACGTTATTTTTTCGTTATTTAATATTTTTATTTGGCAGTCAACCAATCACGAATTCAAATAGTAGCCTACAGCCTATGCAAATGTGACGCTGATGCATCCAACGTTTGTGAAATGCCCGCGCTCACGTTCTAAAGTGAGATGCACGCACTGACGCGCTCAGCTCAGCTGTCATGTCGTCATAGGTTAGGTAAGTCACAATGGCAATGCCCTGGCATTAGTTTTTCTGATGATATGTCATCAACCATCAAGCATTAGGCCTACATTTAAGTGCAAATGAATGTCAAGTAATATGCAGCTTGTTGTGTGTTTTGAAACCAGCGAAAATTACAGGATAGTAGAACATGAGTTCACACAACCACACATCACGCACGGTTCGGTGAACGGAGAAAACAGAATAAAACTACAGGCTTACATAACACATATACAATAAAAGGGAATATTTAGGCCGGCTGCGCAAAATATTTCACCATATAATTAGGTCTACAGATTAACAAAACGAAAGTAGTTCATTGTGGCGCACTCCAATGATCTAGGAAAGGAAACGGACATTCTGCTTGTTTTCGTTATTTAAATGTCTTTTGTAAATGTATGAATTATGTCTGGCTTTTAAATTACGACCATAAACCATAAATTACGAAGTAGGCTACAAAGCTTACATAATAAATAGCCTAATAGTTAAGCATTCGTCTCGAAAATGGAAACTGCCGAGTGAGAAAGGTAGGCTTCAGATTCACTTTAAATTAATTCGTTTAGCATCTTATTTAGTTTTATTTCTAATAAATAACCCTGTTTTTCACTTCTTCGCTGCTCTAAACAGTGGTTGCTTATGGCAACACAGCACAACTTCCTGTATTTGCATTCTGAGCAAAGACTATCCGCTTGTTAAGTCGTGACGTAAGGAACGCCGTTTCTGGGTCCAAGCCTCGACTCGTTTCACTTGAGAATGCCATTGACGGCCGTTTATGAGCGCTATTTATTCATTTTAAACCTCAATCATTTTAAAAAGTTAAACATTTTAAATACTTACAGTCTACACAACAGTCTCCGTGCTCACAGCGTCACAGATATTAATATTTTAACGATTTATGAAAGATGAATCATTGTCTGGCCATCTGGAATTTTGGTATGGAGATAAAGGTTATAATTATATATTTTTTGTAGTATTACACCACATCGTGTATGTATATTAGCACCATTTGTTGTTTTCTTGTGGTATGAGATAGAGCGTTAGGACCCGGAAGCGCTGCCGCGTGACGTCAGACTTAACAACCGGATAGACCTTATGTAGCCCCGCCCCTTTTCAGCGTTGCGCTCGTTGTCTTTTGACTTCCGGTTTGTATTTCCGCTTGTTTCTCTGGTAAATAAAAAAGGTCTATAGAATAACACAAGACGTGTCACTCGTATTGTTTTGAATGGGAGAAAGTGTAACGCGGAATAAGTCCCGCCTTCTAAATAAGAGCCAATCGCCGACTGGTAAAGTCATCGCGTCACTGCAACAGCCGTTAGAAGCACCGGTTTCTATAGACCTTATTTACCAGAGAAACAAGCGCGCCGCCATCTTTATAAAATTGTCTTTGAACTTCCGCTTTGCGGTAGCTCTGTACATTTCTATGGCATCGTTGTCAAAGAATAATTAGTTGGTTAAGTGGATTTACTTGTTGTAGAGTTAATGAAAGTTATCATGAGCATTGTTATATTTAAAGCAGATGTCTTAACAAATGTCAATAGACCCGGAGGATTTTAAAACGAGCAGTTCATTCATAAATGTAAGATCGCTGTGGAAATACAAACCGGAAGTCAAAAGACAACGAGCGCAGCGCTGAAAAGGGGTGGGGCTACATAAGGTCTGTAGAAACAGTCAGAAGCGCGCCTCTGAAACATGGCAGAAGAGACGCGCATTTAGGTCTGCGCATGCGCATTAGCTTGATCCAGCCTAAAAAATAATTTTTTTTTGTCATGATTCGAGGTTTGGATAAAACATTTATGAGACAGCTGTTGTCAGATTTCATTGGTGATTTCAAATATGAAATGTAATCGTAAGGTTGGCGAACAGTTTTGGAGAATTTGATGTTTCCCCATTCAAAGAGATAGGGCATGATGCCCAGGATGCCTGAGAGGCGTTTCAAAGATGGCCGCCGAGTGAAATGACTTGTCTTAAAGGGTCTTTGATTCTGAGCCGCAAAGAAGAATTGATTTCCGATTTGCTGTGTTAAGCAAAGATAGCGGGCACAACTAGATATTGTTTAAGAAAATGGTATCGGATCGGTACATGAGTTTAATTACTCGCCGATACCGATGCTAGAATTTTTCTGGTATCGATGGTATTTCCGATACTAGTATGCTGTGTTTACGTCTGGAAGACGTATTATTTAGGTTGTTTGCTCATCTGGAATACATCTATAGGACGTATCCTGTCAGATGTCAAATAGACGTTTTGAAGATGTCTTTAAGATGTTTATGATTTAGAATGTATGTAAAACTGACATCTTAAAGACGTAGCCCCTCCTCAAAATAAGTTCAGTTTATTCTTCCGTTGCCACACATCACATTTACACACACATAAACAAAGAAAACAAAACAAAAAAAACATGAGTAAGAAATAATAAAAAGATAAGGGATAGATGGGGGGATTCCACTGACCATCAATTCAGGTAGCAGCATATTACCCAAGATTACAGGTGATTTAACAGAAATAGCAGTTGGTATGAATGAGTTCTTAAATCTCATCGATCTCCCCCTAATTGCTCTATATATCTACGGCCTGAAGGAAGTACAACAAACTCTTTATATAATGGATGAGATGGACAGTGAATTATCACATTGGCTTTTTTAACAACGCGTTCTTTAAAAATAGCCTGGAGCAATATCTGTTGAGCTCTGATAACCTTGGATGCAGTCTTAATCAACTTAGTCATGCTGTTTCTACCAGACAAGCTAATACAATCAAACCATACAATGACACAGTAAGAAATTACAGATTCAATAAAACTCTGATAAAACAGTGTCATTAACACTTTACATACTTTAAAAGAATTCATTTTCATTAAGAAAGACTAAGTAGGAGAGACAGAAATGGCAGACTTTCCAAAGTCTATAATCATGTCTTTGGTCTTGGCTCTATTTAAATTTAGACCGCACCAAGAAATAAAATCCTCCACCACAGGTCCATGAGATGTCTCCTCATTTGTTAGGAGGCTCACAATGACAGTGTCATCTGCGAACTTCAGTATATACCTAATGTCAAATGTACTACTGTACTTTCTGTTATTAAGTACTCACCCTTATGTCATCCCAAATTAAACAAAATGTTTTTTAATGAAATCTGAGGATTTCTGTAGCACACATAGGCAGCAACGTCATTGCTGCCAATGATGTCTAGAAAGGTATTATAGACATAGTTAAAAAAAAGTCCATGTGACTACAGTGGTTCAACCGTAATGTTATGAAGCAACAAGAATACTTTTTGTGCACAGGAACAAAACTAAAATAACAACTTTATTCATTTTTTTTTCTCTTCCCTGTTAGTCTCCTACACTGTTTACGTAGTGAACACAGTGCAGCGCTTCCGTGTTTACATCAGAACGCCGACTAAGAAACATTAATTGTGCTAATTGTGAAGTTATGTGGCCCACTTCCACAGGAGCAATCCATCGACGATGCCAGTGATTGATTTGTTTATTATTATAGAATCATTAAAGGTGCCCTAGATTCAAAATTTGAATTTACCTTGGCATAGTTGAATAACAAGAGTTCAGTACATGGAAAAGACATACATTGAGTTTCAAACTCCATTGCTTTCTCTTTCTTATGTAAATGTCATTTGTTTAAAAGACTTCCGGAAAACACGCGGATCTCAACATAACACTGACTGTTACGTAACAGTCGGGGTGTACGCCCCAATATTTGCATATGCCAGCCCATGTTCCCAATATTATGAAAGGCATTAGACAAGGGCAGCCAGTAACGTCTGGATCTGCACAGGTGAATCAACAGACTAAGCAAGAACAGCAGCGAAAATGGCAGATGGAGCAATAATAACTGACATGATCCATGATAGCATGATATTTTTAGTGATATTTGTAAATTGTCTATCTAAATGTTTCGTTAGCATGTTGCTAATGTACTGTTAAATGAGGTTAAAGTTACCATCGTTTCTTACTGAATTCACAGAGACAAGAGCCGTCGCTATTTTCATTATTAAACACTTGCAGTCTGTATAATTCATAAACACAACTTCATTCTTTATAAATCTCTCCAACAGTGTAGCATTAGCCATTAGCCACGGAGCACAGCCTCAAACTCATATAGAATCAAATATAAACATCAAAATAAATACTTTACTCACATAATTCGAAGCATGCATACAGCATGCATGACGAACATCTTGTAAAGATCCATTGAAGGTTATATTAGCTGTGTGAACTTTGTAAATGTGCTGTAATATAATCGAGAGCTCGTGTGGCAGGGAGCACGCGAATTAAAGGGGCGGCGCGCTGAAAAAATCAGTGCATAGTTAATGATGCCCCAAAATAGACAGTTAAAAAAATTAATTAAATAAAATCTATGGGGTATTTTGAGCTGAAACTTCACAGACGCATTCAGGGGACACCTTAGACTTATATTACATCTTGTGAAAAAGCGTTCTTGGGCACCTTTAAGTGATTTCTCAGAAAAGGTGAATGTCGTCATCAATATTGATGCTGTAGTTCTTGACCGAAGGGTCTGCGTTTCAGGTTGTCAGTCAGAATAGAATTATTCATTTGTGCACAAACTCATAAAATTTGTGTGTGATTATGTGGCTCTCATTCATTCACACACAGGATAAAATTATGAATCTCACTGTTCTCTCTTTCTCAAAGCAGTAAAGTACAGCTTTAAAATCTTGCAGTTCTTGTAATTGTAAATATTAATCAAAGCTTATTTTCCCAGCAGGGTCTACAGTCTTTTACAGTATTACAACTGTCTGTGATGAAGCCATTACACATGCTGTACTGTCTTTTTTTCTTCTTTTTGTGAATATTTATGTGGTAAGATGGGCGTAACTAATGCATTTATATATTTATTATTTCCCTGTCTCGTGCAACTACATGCACGGGGATAAAAATGTTTCTGCTGCAATTAGTTGAGAGTATGTCAGACGCCCCCCGCATTGCCTCATATTCCAGAGCGTCATTTCATTAGTGCGAAAACACACAAACTCTAATGCTGGTCATTTATAAGGCAGATACACCAGCATGCAGATTTAATGTTTGTGTTGTGTGCAAATATGTAACTAAATGTTTCATTCTGAACATTATAGCTCTCTGTGTTTGTTTGTGCACTCAGTATGAAGCCAGGTTCTCCTGTTTCTTCTTTTTTTAGACATTGCAGATAACACATACTTTACAGTGGGAATCCATTCGTCTTTGACTGTAACTATGAGTGAAAGTGGACCACATTTACTCCCCTATCATAACAAATAAATGTTGCTTGTCTAAAACTGATGGACTAAAATTTTCCTCCTTCCTGAATGAGTAAGTTTAGAGAGACCAAATCTTCGAACAAACCATTTTCAGACTCTTTGAGAAATGAGTTGATGTTCAATGTATATTATGAGAAAATTAAAGCATTTTTTCGACCTTGAATGCATGTAAACCTGTTGTTGGAGACCAAACAAACTTTGGAACCTTTAAAATAGCATAATAGGGGGACTTTAAGCATCTGTTTTCAGCTTTGATGATAATAAATGTTTCTTGAACACCAAATTAGCATATTACAGTAGAATGATTTCTGAAGGATCATGTGACACTGACGACTGGAGTAATGGCTGCTGAAAATTCAGCTTTGCCATCATGGGTGAAAAAAAAAAAAAAAACTTAATGTATTACAATAGAAAATGGTTTTTAAATTGTAATGCTTCACAATATTACTGTTTTGCTGTATATTTTTGATCAAATAAATGCACCCTTGGTGAGCATACAAGACCTCTTTTAAAAACATAATCTAAATAAACTGACCATAAACTTTTGAAAGCTAGTATAAATGTAACTTGTCGTCTTGTCTCTCTCTGTTTGCGTGTGTGTAAATAGCTGCTGCCCTGGTGGACCCTGCGATATGTCACTCTACATCAGCAGATACTAGAGGAGAGATCCCCATTGCTCTTCAACCTGATGCTCAGCTGCATCGAGAAAGGCAAGAAAACACGCACACACCGCTGTGAAGTCCTTTTACCTGTTATGATAACAACTACATGTGGGTTTACTGAAGTAAAGTAGAATTCAGCAAGTAAAAATTCCCATTTCTACCAAAGAGAAGTTGATTTTTAGAGATAATGTAACTTTTAAGACCAAAAATTTAAAACTCAAAGGGGCGTTTTCCCGGACAGAGATTAAGCCTAGTCCTAGAATAAAATGGCCCTTTAAACCAGATTAACAGAAATCTGCTTTCTCTGTCATGGTTTAAAATAGTCCTAGATTTAGTCTAGTCCAGAGTTTAATAAGCTGATTTCCTGGAGGAAGACTAGAGCTACTCCAGGACTGAACTGAGGCTTAAATTAAACCTACCAGGAGTTGTTTTAAAGAAGACGCATGTATTACTTGGATGTGTGTGTAAAATATATATATATATATATATATATATATATATATATATATATATATATATATATATATATATATATATATATATATATATATATATATATATATATATATATATATATATATATATATATATATATATATATAAAACTTTTTTTTTTATTTAAACAATTTATTTTGATTTAACACCATTGTTTCTAGTTCAAATGTGATTGCTTCATGTTAAATTGACTTGAAATGGTTACTAGAACTCACTTGATGTTTTTATTTTGAGATAACATGTTTCAGTCAAGTACCCAATCAAACAGGACTTTCACTTCCCATCATGCTTTGCACCGGGCTGAAGTGAGAGAGTAAATGTTGAAAAAGTGTTATTTTATGCATTTTTTTTTAGAAAGATGAGAATATGGAGAGACTTCTTACTGTTTAATATTCAATTATGTTAAAGTTTTTATGTTAGTGTGTTTTTTTTGAGATTACCGTTGTGGTGAAGTGTTGAGCTTGTGCTTGGGTTGAGGACCTGCTCACAAGAATTGCCTTTTTTATATAATGAATCAACCACTATGATAGTGCTTTGGATTAAACCAGGGTCATCTCTAGACTGCCAACACTGATTATTGCATGTGTAAATAGTTACGTTTAGTTTGTTGCTAAAGGACAAAACAAAAGCGTTAATAATCATAGAATTATTATAATTAATCTGTTTAAAAAGAATTCATTACCAACAGATTTCCAGCCATTTTTTTTTTCCACAGCTGATATATTTTGCTTGCTTTAAAATAAATGTCTTTTTTTTAGTTAAGTTGTTATATTTGAGTCTTTTTTGCTGCCATTGTTTTCCTTGGATTTGCTTCTCAGTTCCATGCAATTTTAAGCTTTTCTTGGTTCATTCCATGTTTTACAGGCAACCTCTCTCATGCTAATTCAGATTAGCACAGTTGGTTTTAAATTAATCTAGTTTTAATTCAGGACTCCATAGTCCAGGTTTTAGTAATCCATACTTAATCTGTGTTTCAGAAAGCCATTTTTTTAAGACACGATTAACTATTCTGGATTAAGGCCTATCCTGGCTTAATTTAAACCTTGTCCGGGAAACCGCCCCAAAAAGAGCTTCAAAATTGATTTTGTAGAAGGCATAAGGTACGGTTTTAAATATCCAAAAATTGTTGGGAAGAACTACAGAGCAATAATAAAAAGAAATATTTAAAACATCTTGGGCTGAAATTGACAAAAACGGTCTGTATACAGTACAGTTGTGGTCAGAATTATTAACAACTGTATATACTGTTGAAGCTGAAGTAATCAGGGATTTTGTTACACCTTTTAATACAAAACTCACCTTGCAAACACTCATGAATTATATATTTATGCCTTTTTTTTTAACTATTAGGTTTAGTAGCTTAGCATGGCAAATCAATCAGCATCATCAAAGTTTTTGTTTACCCTTGTGGCAGCAGTGTTTTTATTTATTAAAGATGTTTCTTCTTTTTGGGACTGATATATCTTAGAATATGATGTTTAGGGTGTGGGCTTTTTTTTTTATTGGAAACAAATCCTTGGGGAAACTGGAATCCGAAGTGTTTAAAAGGATTTCAGATCCCAGTGCTGCTTCAGATTTCTTAACAGCTCAGATCCTGACGTCACTTCAGCTGCTGAAGGCACTTGTCAGCGACGTGAGACGCTCTTTAGTGGAGAGATGACACAGCTGTCAGCTCTTATTAAGTGGGTCATCTTTAGAGAAGCTGAGAAGCTGATGTCAACTAGGGGGCGGCGTGGAGATTCAGGCTGTGTGTGTTTTGGAGTAGTGTGTGTGTGTGTTTATAACTCTGTGGTGACAGTGACGGCGTCAGTATGAGCTGATGATGTCAGCACTTCATGTTTCTGTGTGAAATGGAGACACAGTGACACGCCAAAGGTGGAGTAGCTTTGAGGTTTCACGAAGTTTGTGATCGGGGTGTTTTTGTGGGCAGTGTTGGGTCAGGTTTTGATTTCAGCAGGCTGAACTTTCTCACAATGATGTGAAATGTGAAAGTGAACATGCATTACGGGACCCTCCCAACGGTCCCCATGAAAACCACTTTAAAAAATGATCACAGTAGAGATGTATTGCTTGACCCTATAACCTAAACCTAATACAAAACCCATAAAAGAAACAATTTATTGTGCCAATTTTGGGATATTTCAGTGTGCCATTGAAAATCCTATTAAGTGTGCATTTCCCTTTGGGCTCATTCATTGCTTCTGTTCAGTTGTTGATCGTTTCAGAAGGATTTGGATTTTTAGGTACAGGATTTCACACTCCTCAGGATTATGTCACCTCTAACATAACATAACATGACACCCTTGTGTGAGACGGACCTCATTCAACCCTCTCTAAGATAATCTCTCTATGTGAATGTGCCAAGAGATTAAAATTTTTAATCTAATTACATGATATGGCGATTAATTAATCTAAAAAAATCTAAATCTAAAGAAATAACTCCCAAAAGATATAAGACATGAGGTTGAGTAAATGACTGAATTTTCATTTTTGGGTGAACTATATCTTTAATGTTTTATTTTTTTTTTTTATTACTACTATGGAAATATGAAATTATTTTTTTAGTGAAATCATACTCTAAATAAGAAACTAAAACTGCCAGTAGGTGGTAATTGTCTTAATGATTTGTTCATTCATTCGATTCGTTTGATTCATTCAATTAATTTGATTCATTCAATTTGTTCAACGGGTGATTCATTCAGGATTGAAGTAAATGGTTCTCTTTATGAATGGTCTATTGAATCATTAGGCTTGTTCGATTTGAAGCAGCGCTGCACAGACCGATCAGTGTGTGACATCAAACTAGCCTACCATGATTAGAGAGCAGATGGCTCTGTATGCTTTCCAACAAGCCGAATCGTTCAAAATGTGGATTCAGAAAGGAAATGCCTTTAAAGGAAATTATATTTGTTTATACTTTGTTTATACTTTATATAAACTGTTACGTAACAGTCGGGGTGTACACCCCCAATATTTGCATATGCCAGCCCATGATCAAGGCATTACACAAGGGCAGCCAGTATTAACGTCTGGATGTGCAGAGCTGAATCAACAGACTAGGTAAGCAAGCAAGAACAACAGCGAAAAATGGCAGATGGAGCAATAATAACTGACATGATCCATGATAACATGATATTTTTAGTGATATTTGTAAATTGTCTTTCTAAATGTTTCGTTAGCATGTTGCTAATGTACTGTTAAATGTGGTTAAAGTTACCATCGTTTATTACTGTATTCACGGAGACAAGAGCCGTCGCTATTTTCATTTTTAAACACTTGCAGTCTGTATAATTCATAAACACAACTTCATTCTTTATAAATCTCTCCAACAGTGTAGCATTAGCCGTTAGCCACGGAGCATAGCCTCAAACTCATTCAGAATCAATGTAAACATCAAAACAAACACTGTACTTGTGCGATTAGACATGCTGCATGACGAACACTTTGTAAAGATCCATTTTGAGGGTTATATTAGCTGTTTGAACTTTTTTTATGTTGTTTAAGGCTAGGGCTGCACGATATATCGCATGAGATTGTCACGCGCATTTCGTCAGTAAAGCCGGTTCCCTGATTACCGCTAAATCGCCATCACCTGCTTTCAAATGGGCGGCATTTAATAGACAGAGCCGTAATTCACTGTCAAGCCACGCAATATCGCGTTCATTATCGAAGGCGATTTATCTGCGATATGAACGCGATATTGCGTGGCTTATCAGTGAACTACGGCTCTGTCTATTAAATGCCGCTCCATTTGAAAGCAGGTGATGGCGATTTAGCGGTAATCAGGGAACCGGCTTTACTGACGAAATGCGCGTGACAATCTCATGCAATATATCGTGCAGCCCTATTTAAGGCAAGCGCAAGCTCTTGGGGCGTGGAGCACAAGATTTAAAGGGCCACACACCCTGAATCGGCTCATTTTTAATTATGCCCCAAAATAGGCAGTTAAAAAAAATGAATAAAAAAAAATCTATGGGGTATTTTGAGCTGAAACTTCAGACACATTAATTTTTTTTTTTTTTTTTGTAACAGAAAAAATAATGATTTTAATAGAAATGGAAGCTTTTTAATTAGTGGTCTCAGACTTTTGAACAATTCTCTCTCAAAGAGTTGACTGGCAGTCATTCAGCTGCTCAGATAATGAAAATGTCTCTCTTCAGCTGAGGATAAAAGATTCTGTGACAAATCTTTGACTGATAGGCTGCTCAGTTTCTATTTATGCATTTAAGAATGAAAAATACTATGAATTACAAATGTATCAAACATTTTGATGAAATTTAAAAGGTCTCGGCATCAAACATGAGGCAGCGATTTCCATTTAATACTTTGTGTGAACTGAAGCATTCATTGTAGACGTCCTTGGTTTCTGAGGGAATAAAGGGAGTCAAAGATTGCATTCCTTTAGTGGCAGGATATAGACCCGTTCCTCTGAAGAGTTTTGGATGTTAATGTGGATTCGCCAGGGAATCGTGGACTAAATGATGAGCTCTGCAGCAAAGCAGCATCTTAATTGGGTTCCTGTGCCTTCGGAATGAGTTTCCTGTGCTGCCTTTTAATCAGACACGCATCAGCTATGCCCCAATATAGATAATCAGCGTCGATGTTAAGATGCAATATTTACAAGAGGATACAGCGATAATTCTGTCTTGTTGGAGAGTGGATCTGCTTCAAAAGATTTCAACATCATGCCAGTCTCTAGCGGTACACTAGGCTTTATTTGCAGAATGATGTTATATTTGTGAAGCTCTCAAAGCTGAAATAACACCTCGCTGAGGTGTGTTGTCAGTTTCAGTATTGACTGCCAAAAGCATTCAATGTCCTTCACAGAGAATTGTGGGGAATTTAGGGGATCGCCAGGGATTCGCTTCAGCTGACTCGTTGACTGCTTGGCTTCAGAGGCATTTCGGAGCATTATAACATGCGATTGAATATCAGGGCATCCCAAGTTTAGTAATGGTGTAGGACTAACACTAGTCTGTTTCCATTCTTTATTTTGAAGTATGAGAACCCATATTTTAGTGGAAAATTGAAATCTCATGTCTGCCAAATTGAACCTGGCATATAGACAATACATGTTAGAACCTATGAGGTTTCTATGCAGGCTGATCTCCTTATTTGACTTCGAGTTGTGAGCTTTTTGCATACCAAGATGTTCCTGCATGTATTGATTCGCTACATTTTGTTGCCTGAACACAAGGTTTTAATGTGAATATTTCAAACTGTTCCTCACACAGTTGTCATATGACTTTAGGAGACAATTTAAATGGACAATTTTATTGTATCTTATTGTTTTTGACTAGTTTTGACCATCACAATCATCACAAACCACCTCCTTTTGTGTTCCACAGAAGACAATGGCATTAGGTGAATTATTCAGTCAGTATTACCCCTTTTTTATTAAAGCCATTTTGTCTGATAAATGTTATGGTTTTTGCAACTTCAATTAAAAGTTTTATTTGCCTTTCATTATAAACAAAACAGTAAAAAGTTCACATGCAGTTTTATTTTTTATATTTTTTTTAAATAGAACTTTTTCCCATTTATTTAGCAAAGCTGAAAAAATTGGTAATAGCTTTTTGTAATGATTTGATCCATTATTCAACACTCATGTAGCAAAATACGACAAAACTATTGATTAGCATTCATGAAAATTTGTTTTTCTTTCTAGCCTCGAAGGGGGATTGGAGGGGGAAAAAGAACCTGGGAACGATTTCTTTGTGGAACCCATCAGCTAAAATTCCTGGGCAAATGTAGTTTTGTGTTTTAAAAAGCAACTCGCCAAAGCTGAATGCCTCGAACGCCTGCAGAGTTGTAAAATTAGCATCGACTTACTGCTAGTTGTTCATGGATTACTAACGCTGTGAAGCAGATCGTTTCGAACGGCAGGAACAAACAATATCCAATATTACTTTCACAAATAACAGCAGTCTCACAAACGAGATGAATTCCTCTCCAACTGCTCGGATATAATCTGTAATGTTGTTCTTTGCTCTTGATGAGGGTTCCGAGTCTTTGTCCACACATGATGCTTTCCTACCATTGACTTATGTTTAGACTGCAAACAAAAGTTGGCCAAATCCATGGACCAGTTTTTTTTTTTTTGGTAACACTTTTTTACAGTGCCATAGTTACACATTACTACATGTACTTACTATAGTAATAACAGTAAAATATGCATAATCACATGTAACTTACCCTAAACTTAACCCTAACCCTAACTGTAACTCTATAGTAAGTTCATGTATTTAATTAATAGTACTCGGTGCTTATGAGTAATTACAATGTAACTACGGCACTGTAAAATAAAGTGTAACCTTTTTTTTCATAACAATGTGAACCGCACAAGCTACATGAAATCTGATCTTTTCAATTCTTATTTGGACCACCTCCATATACAGTATAGTTCTAAATCCAATACAGGTCTGATGTTTTGCAGTGCGACCTTAGTCTGAACAGAATGTATGTGACTTTTATTTCAATGTAGATCTTCATTCGTCACAGTTCTGCTCTGACGGGAGTCACTCCATGCTCCATTCATGTATTTTATTTGTAAATGGCCTAAATGAAATGTATTCTTCAAAAGACTTGGATAAAGTTTTTGAAAGTCATTATGACCTTTTTGGATCTTTGTTACCTGGACTTTAACTGGAGCGATTCGTTAAAAAAAAACAACCTTAATTTGTGTTTTGACGATTAATCAAATTGTTATGGGTTTGGAACAACATGGTGAAGAAGTTACTGAATTTAAATTTTGGGGTGAACGATCGACAGGTTCTGCTTAGTCAACTTCAGATTCATATTTGTGGATCATTTTAGGAGAAACCAGCGTAGTACGTTTTGACGTGTGGGAAACTCTGCACTATAGTTATACTAGACAAAAGGTATTTGTGACGAGCAGGGCGGGCGAGAGCCGTGAGGGAATGGTGCCTCGCACCGCTCTCGAATATCTCACGGAGGAGCTCAGGAAGCAAAAAAGGGGAGCGACGACAGTGAAGGACGAGAGAGGACCAGGCCTGGATTTTGTTGTTTTATTATGTTTGTGAGGTCGCCGGTCGTCCGTGAGGGACTGCCGGCATTACTTTCGTTTTGTTCTTTGTTTATTTTATATATTAAAGTTTTGTTTGAACATTCGCCGGTTCCTGCCTCCTTCCCGTATCTACAAACTGTGTTACAGTGTTATAGCTGTTCTGTAACTCCTTTTGTTGATCAAGAAACCTTTACGTTGAGTGTTTTGCCCTTCATGCCTACACACACACGCATACATATATACACACACACATATATATATATATATACATGCCTACACACACACGTTCTTTCAGCCTCCAGGCATCAATTTGCTGCAGGAATGACTACATCTAAACAATCAACACACCTGCCTCTCAAACCCTCTGGACTGTTAAATTCATTGCTCAAACAGCTATACGGGTTTGCTTTGTCCTTAATCTAGCTGGCTGAGCTGCGTGAAAGGGAATATCTGAAATTTCTGGTTTGCAATTGCTTTTTAAGTTTGACCAGCAAGGGCAGCTTATGGACCGGGCCGATGGGATTAGAGCACCAGGACCTCTTGCCACCAGGGGCCTCAAGCATAGAAAACCTGGACATAAAATTGAAATGTTTGTGCTTGAATGCATATGAGTGGTTGTTGCCACATGTGAAATAAACAAGGTGATATGACCCCTCCTCAGCATTACTGCAGATAGTCATGGTATGTTGTTGTCTCTTTTACAATGTATAACATTTATGCAACTTTATATCTTGCAATTGCAAGTTTGTCATATTTGCTATCTACTTTCTCCGTACATCAATCATTGAGGGCATTGCATGAACATAATCCATCCTTGCTGACCAGATGTCATTATGAAGCTTCTAATGGCATGAATTGATACTCCCTTTCTAAAAGATCTGTTGCGGCTGAAAGGCCAAACAAGCTTGAACTGAAACATGGTATTTATATTCCGGCTAGAAAGTGTCTTCTAGATCCAATCTGAGATGGGAATGTGAGTGAACTGATGTAACCTCTGCTGTGGAATCTTCACTGATATCTGAAGACCTTTTTAAAGGGTTAGTTCACCCAAAAATGACATTTCTGTCATTAATTACTCACCGTCATGTCGTTCCAAACCCGTAAGACCTTCGTTCATCTTCGGAACACGCATTAAGATATTTTTGATGAAATCCAAGAGGTCCATGTGACTACAGTGGTTCAACCTTAACGTTATGAAGCGATGAGAATACTTTTTGTGCACAAATCAAAAGAAAAATAACGACTTTATTCAACAATTCCGTCTCCTCCCTGTCATTATCCTACGCTGCAAACTTCAAATTGTTCAAATTTATTGTCTTGTGGAAAAACAGACTGCATCTCCAACATGGTTTAACCAGAGCAAAAAAGAAAAATATGTTCTTTAGAGTTCAGTCTGTGATACTGTTTATCCTAGCAGTCATTATCTACTCATGCACCCACAGGACATTGAGTACTTTTGCATTTCAAAAAGTTAAAATGATCAGAAACAGAAAAGATTTCTCAGAACAATAAGGTCATATTTCACCTCAGAGCCGTGCTCAGGCTTAACCACAAGATGAGATTTCAATAGGGTTTATGTTTCGAGCAAATTTGTCTGAGCAGTGTTTTATTTCACTGACTTTGAAGTCAATGAAGCATTTTATGAGTTGGTAAATAATAAAGGTGAATAATTTTTAATCAGCGTTTACATTCAGTGAGTTACATGGGTGAGTGGATATTGGACCAGGTCTTTCATCATTGTAGTTAGTAAATGTCAAGCCTGCACTAGCATTTCACTGGTCCACTAAAGATTTAAACGCAGGTTTGTAGGTGACCGCTTTCATGCTGGTGTCTGTAGGGAACTGATTTGGGGGTGTGTTTTTTTTGTTGTTTTTTGTTTAATATTCAGTATCAAAGGTTCAGATGCATTCAGTGTGGCTGTCAGTCAACTAAAATTGAGTTGCATGATGTTGATTTGATTTAATTTAGCCATGGGCATCTTTGTTATAGAGTCTGCATATTGGATAAATGTGTTGATTTTAAATATTAAAAGTCTCATGTATTCAGAGCTTCACTGGCAACAAGAGCTTTAATACATTATTTTAATAATACTAGTTAAATTATTAATAATTCTTTATTTAATTGTACTTGTTTAATGTTAAGTACAGTTATGTATTTTGTGAAATTACTGTCACTGTACTTATTAAACAAACCTAATTAAAACATAATTTAATATTTGTTTTTAAATTAATTTATTATACATTATCATTAATAAATAAAATTATGTATTCAGTTGAATTTATTTAACATTATTAAACAAATCTAGTATTCGGAGTGAAACTCCAGCTAGAAATAAAATATATCTCTTATCATATCCGTACCCAGTTAATCATTGCTGTCGCTTTCTAGAAAACCTCAAAAGCTGTAGAATTTTTTATTTTTTTTTCTCTCCCTCTTAGCCTGCAGGCAGAGATGCTTGTTCTTTAATGACAAGCTTTCGTAACATTTGACGCCATTTGAAGATGTGACATAGAAAAGTAGGCTGCATGTATGATTAATTCAAAATTAGGATTTCAGCTATTTTAGTCTGTATACTTGAGGCTCACTGTGATATTTTTATGACTGCCTTTCCCTCTGCTTTCTTTTTTGTTTACATGAGTTAACACTGTTTGTGTCACATCTCGTTGTGAAGGGTAAGAAATGAGCCGTTCTCTTTGTTCTGCTCACACAGTTACGTGCGTGACTTGCCCGTGAATGATTTGGAGCTCTGTTGGTATATGTGAGGAAAGGTGCTGCTTTCTCATGCTAAATGAGCTCTGGTCTGCAATGAGTGGACTTTAAAACACTCAGATCTTCACGCAGATCGTGCTGAAGGTCACAGGAAGTGCTCAAGCTGAGCTTTATGGAGGGTTTAGCTTTCATATTTTCATAGAATGCAGTACTGCTGAAGGTGGATATACAGCTGTGGACTGTGGCCTCAATTACACTACTTTATTCGTTTAGTTAGGTTTCCTTCCTTCATCCTTTTTCTTCTCTTCTGTTCTTCTGTACTCCTTTCTTCCTTTACTTTTCCTCTCTTCTTAATTTCCCCTTTTCTGCTTCCTTTCTTCCTTTGCTTTTCATTCTTCATCTTTTTTCTTTGTTCCTCCTTTCCTCCTTTTTTTTCTTCATTCGTTGCTAATTCTTTCTTTCTTCCATCCTTCTTTCTTTGTAATTTCCTGTTTTCTTCCTTCATTGTCCTTCCTCCTTTCTTCCATCCTTCTTTCTTTGTAATTTACTCCTTCCTTTCTACTTCCTCTTTTCCCTTCCTTCCTTCCTTCCTTCCTTATTCTTTCTTTGTAATTTCCTTCCTTTCTACTTCCTCTTTTTCCCCTTCATTTCTCCTTCCTGTTTTCTTCCTTCATTGTTCTTTCTCCTTCCTTCCTTCCTTCCTTCCTTCCTTCCTTCCTTCCTTCCTTCCTTCCTTCCTTCCTTCCTTCCTTCCTTCCTTCTTTGTAATTTACTCCTTCCTTTCTACTTCCTCTTTTTCCCTTTTTTCTCCTTCCTGTTTTCTTCCTTCATTGTCCATTCTTCTTTCTTTCTTTCTTTCTTTCTTTCTTTCTTTCTTTCTTTCTTTCTTTCTTTCTTTCTTTCTTTCTTTCTTTCTTTCTTTCTTTCTTTCTTTCTTTCTTTCTTTGTAATTTCCTGTTTTCTTCCTTCATTGTCCTTCCTCCTTTCTTCCATCCTTCTTTCTTTGTAATTTACTCCTTCCTTTCTACTTCCTCTTTTCCCTTCCTTCCTTCCTTCCTTCCTTCCTTCCTTCCTTCCTTATTCTTTCTTTGTAATTTCCTTCCTTTCTACTTCCTCTTTTTCCCCTTCATTTCTCCTTCCTGTTTTCTTCCTTCATTGTTCTTTCTCCTTCCTTCCTTCCTTCCTTCCTTCCTTCCTTCCTTCCTTCCTTCCTTCTTCTTCCTTCCTTCCTTCCTTCTTTGTAATTTACTCCTTCCTTTCTACTTCCTCTTTTTCCCTTTGTTTCTCCTTCCTGTTTTCTTCCTTCATTGTTCATTCTTCTTTACCTTTCTTTCTTTCTTTGTTTTTCTTTCTTTCTTTCTTTCTTTCTTTCTTTCTTTCTTTCTTTCTTTCCTTTTCCTTCCTTCCTTCCTTCCTTCCTTCCTTCCTTCCTTCCTTCCTTCCTTCCTTCCTTCCTTCCTTCCTTCCTTCCTTCCTTCCTTCCTTCCTTCCTTCCTTCCTTCCTTCCTTCCTTCCTTCCTTCCTTCCTTCCTTCCTTCCTAATTCTTTCTTTGTAATTTACTCCTTCCTTCCTAATTCTTTCTTTGTAATTTACTCCTTCCTTTCTACTTCCTCTTTTCCCTTTGTTTCTCCTTCCTGTTTTCTTCCTTCATTGTTCGTTCTTCTTTAACCCCTTCCTTCCTTCCTTCCTTCCTTCTTTCTTTCTTTCTTCCATCCTTCTTTCTTTTGTAATTTCCTTCCACTTTTCCCTTCATTTCTCCTTCCTGTTTTCTTCCTTCATTGTTCTTTCTTCTTTTCCCCCTCATTTGTCCCTTCCTTCCTTCATTTATTTTTCCTCTTTTCTTCTTCCTTCATCCTTCCTTCTTTTTTTCCTTCCTCCCCTGAAGCACTTTTCGGGATTCCTATGGGTGTCCAGCTGTGTCCTAGGGACAGTGATTTAATAGAGGCAATTAATAGGCTCATTCACTGTAACTTTGTCTGGGATAATCAGAATTATTTTACGCTTATGAATGTCCAACGCATTATACAATCATTTAACCTTTGGAGATATGAGGTAAAGTAAATGTTGCATGTGTAGATGAATGTGTAAAAGTGTACATTGTGTCTCTCATTAACTGGTCCTTCCTGTTTTTCTATAGTGTGTAAATGTGAGGAGCTGTTCACCGACAACACACACAGGAGCCTGGCCATTCAGTTCCACCTGGAGTGCAGTTATACCTGCCTGACCTACTATGAGTATCGCAGGGCCAAAGAACATCTGCAGATGGCCCGTGATCTGTCAGGACTTGATGTTAACATGACAGGTAGGCAATATAACTTGAAGAAAAATGACTGTTCTGTGCAGGTGATTGAAGGATGGATAAATGGCAACACGTGACAGAAGTAATTGGAAGATGGAATGAATGAATGGAGGGAAAATATGGATTACCTAGCACTGAGAACGAGGAAAGAATTGATGGAATGCATGAAAGATTAAATAATTGTTTGTCTCTCTCAGGCGCCTTAGGGAAGAGAACTCGTTTTCAGGAGAACTTCCTTGCTCAACTCATCTTGGATGTCAAACGGAAGGACAACTCGCCTTTTTCCAATTCTGATAGTCTCTCCCTCACACCAACACCTAAAGAACTCTTACCAAAGGTACATAGTTGTCTAAAATTAACTTAATGTCATGACAGTGGTGGTTAATTGACATAATTTACAGATCATAAATATTTTAATTGAATTGATTTATTTTCTTTATTTTTTTTATTTTTTTTTTATCCCAGTTATGATGGAATTATTTAGCTGTCTTTGCCTAACATGATAATCAGCTCAGGTCATTGTCACCAGAGTGTCATATGAATCATGTGTATATGTAATATGAGTTTTCTTTATTAGACAATTTATGCCATCTGAATCACTTGCGTCATTGTACATGAGTGAGGGTCAGAATATTATTATTAAAATTCAACTTAAACTTATGTAACAGTTTGTACTAAAATTCCACTAAAAATTGGTGACTAACTTCTAATAACTTGCAAAAGTCAATTTCCACTCTCCTTTGGCATTTGTTTTATGCTCATTTGGCCCCTTTGGTACATAAATACCTGTCACAGTCCCTGTGGGGGCAAAAATGGTGCATTACTTTTCCCATCCATCAGGGGGCGACGTTTATTTTACTTCTGACAGCAGACATGACATTGAGCTGCAGTGAAGGTCGTGAAAAAATATATTTTATGCAGATTTCCATCTGTCCCATTCTTTCCCGTCTTCTCTTGCTGTCTCTCTCCTCTCACCCTGAGGCAGTGCTTTACTTTTATTACACATTTTTGGACAGCAGTTTTATCTAGTGTTTGGCTGATCTGTGAAGTGGCATTGCTGTCTGGTATTATCTGCTTTGGCTGCAAATATGACAAATTGGGGACAGACAAAGATTTTAAGGAAAATTCCCGGACCTTATCTCTCTGTCCCCTTAGCTGGCCTCATTTTATGTGTTGTGGCCCTAAAAAGTCCAGTAAATCATTTTTTCCAGGATGGCTTGAGTTTTTGGATTAAATGTGATAAGATCCGTTTTTCTTACAAATTTTGAGCTGATAGCACTCTAGTGGGTTTTTGTCTGTGTGAAGGCTTTTCAGGTAAAGTATACGTACGAGAGCTGTCGGACTTAATTTCATGGGAATCGAATTTGAGCATCAATAAATTCGATTTTAAATGGGCTAAAGCAGAGGAACATGTTAATTTGCATATGCCCCACCCCAGCTAATAAGTATCAATGCTGACTATGATTGATTTCTTGATGCGTGAACTAGCATCATTTGCTCATTTGAGGTAATATTTCAGGAAATAACTCTTCTAAAGCGATTATAAAGGGCTAAATGCTGTGTTTAATGAGACTTTTACAATGTAAAATTCGACAGGAAAATGGGCTTTATAAATGCTGTTCATAATACAATACTAAATGTCATGTTGCCTCTCCTTTTTTGCTCATCTAAAGTGTGATCTGTGTTTGTCATACAGTACCTCTAGCATCTGCTCTGATTTTTCTGCCTGTGTATATGTTTATAGGATCATCAGCTGAGTGATGATACAGTCCTGAACCAGATTAATCTGGCAGAGCCGTCTGAACATGAACTCCCAGACTTCAGCGCTGAGGAACAGGCCCTTATATTGGCCACATGGTGAGTGTCTCAGTCAATTTGAATCTGTCCTGTCTGAAAGGGCACCAGTACCCCAGTTCTCTGGAGTGACAACAATGATCAGTCATGAAACACAATAATAAGTGCGTAGTATCTTTTTGACTTTAAAACATTTTATACCAAAAATAAAATGTGTGTGTGTGTGTGTGTGTGTGTGTGTGTGTGTGTGTGTGTGTGTGTGTGTGTGTGTGTGTGTATGTGTATGTGTATATATATATATATATATATATATATATATATATATATATATATATATATATATATATATATATATATATATATATATATATATATATATATATATATATATATATATATATATATATATATATATATATATATATATATATATATATATAATGGACAATTGCTTGCGGATGCATTTATGGCTGTACTTTGCAGTCCAAGTCACCACACAACAATTTGTATCAATCTTGTTCATGGTGTCTTTCACTTTTGTGTGTCATCAGCGTGCAATACTTAGACGTTCCTCCTTTTAAAGGCCCACTGAAGTGTCTTGGAACGTGCAGCTTTATTCACTGTGTTGACTCAATTTCCAATGTAACGGGAAGACAGGGCAGGATATATCGAAGCTCCTCCCCTTTTTTTCAAAACAGCGTTTTGCCTAGATCACAGCTCGACCAGAGCCGTTGAGCTCGTAAAACACAATTTTCCTCAATCTCTAACCATTTCTCCTCCATATTTCTTTAAAATACAGTATGGTTTGTAGAATTCAAATGTGTCCAAACATTTTGTGGTCTGCGCTGACTCGCGCAGACGGCGGTTCGCATGACGCTAATACGAAAACAAACTTCATTCACGTCAATGGAAAGCATATTTACACTATCTGAATCGTTCCCTATCCTCTATATAGTGCACTATTCACTATATAGAAACTAGTAAATGTGTGAACAAATGGCCGATTTCATGAAAATCCGTGATCCATTTTAGCGGAATTGGGAGACTGTAAGTTTTGAATGTCCTAAATGTGAATTTTGTCATTGTTTTGGAAAACACAAGCTTATTCATAACCTTTAGGCTAACATATTCATACTAAAAGTTAAAAAACAATTTTAATTTCAGGTGGACTTTAAGAGACTGTAGACTGTCCAACACAATGATACATTTTTTTTATAATATTTGTAATATTTTTATTTATTTTTTAAATATTTAGTTCGTTTTGAAGTGTTAATTTGCATTAATTAAGCATGTATTATATTATGCATTTTTACATTTTCTGCTTTTTTTTAGTGTGTAATGTTGCTGTTTGAGCTTGGAAAAAGGGATGCAAAGTTACAAAGCATAAAGTCTGCTCAAAAGGGAGTTATTCTCTATCAGGAGAGCACTGTCTCTGAACTCCCTAAATGCCTCGATTAGTCTTAAGTTTTCTTCCAGAAGCATACACATCACAATTTTCCTCATTTAAATAATTCCCGCTCAACTGATACGCAAAAAAGGGGTTAGGCCTGGTTGAGTTGCATTAATAGTGTTTTGAAACACAATTTTCAAAGCGAAAATATGTTCGAAACAGTTGACCAATCACCTGAACCTAAACAGTGTTACTGACAGACTGGGAAAAGAGGTGCTGCAACAATGTAAAATATGTAAAAAATGTGTTTTTTGAACATTGAAGCATGAAAACCAGTTCTAGTAGACCCCCAAAACAATATCAAAAATTTGATATCTTTTATTTTACTATTTTATTTTATTTTTTTTGAATCACCATTACTTCTGTTTTATTGGATCCACATATGAATTTGTGAGTAGCAAAATTGTCACTGTGAAGGTAAAAGTTTCACTTTTATGGAAGTTAAGTCTTGCAGAGGAAATGCATAAACTGCCACTGTCAAGTTAAATGAATCACTTTTTTTAGAAGTATGCATATGTCTGTTTTTGACACTTTATTATAGACCTTTTTAAGAGTCTACCTTGTGTATGTGATATTGAACATACTTCTGAAAGTCAGGTTGTCAAAGTCCAAGCCAAAACGTTTACGAGTATGACTTCAACAGGTCCTCTGGCTGAAATGTGCTTAAAATCATAGACACAAAAATACAAGGAAAAAATAGTCTTCTCTGCCTCCTAATCCTTGAGATAAGTTTTAGTTGCTGTAGTATTTTAGTTCCTGCAGCTTGACATTTAATCATGTTCAGGATATGTAAATCATTATTAAGGGGTTGTTTTATCTTGGTAACTTTGAAGTGCTGCGTCAGGCCTCTGTTTTGCAATACTGTACTTTTTTTTTTTTTTTTTTTTTTTTTTTTTTTTTTTTTTTTTTTGTGCCCAAGTGCGCATTGAGAGTGGTCCTCTCCTTTCTGAAATAAAAAGTAGATGGTCATCCACCCCCGTCTTGGCCCCGGGAGGTGGTGTTGGGTTCTCCTACACTGCTCTCTAATTAGCGTTGTACCAGCCTGTGCGCCCGGTTCATTGTAGAAAGGTCGTCATCTTGCCCGACTGGCTGCTAGGAGACAAATTGCAGGCGTGAAATAATTAGCGGGGCGTAATTATGCAGGCCAGGGACCTTAATTGGGCTGTGTGATGGTTGAAGGTGAATTATGGGCCGTCAGTGGTGCAGTCGAGCAAAACCACACGTACGGTTTAACGGAATGCGAACAGCCTGACGTACATTTATTATCCTCTGCTAACGTAAAGAACTGTGACGCAAATGAGCCAGTCAGACAGTTGCAGCTTGAGGAAAGTAGCTGAAGTTACCTAGAATATTGAGCTATGGTTATTACAAAGATTAAATAATTGAACTGCTGAGTGAGGGTTGAGATGTGCAACCTCATATTTGTTCTTTTTGTGACAACTTTGTTTTAATTCCTCTACTGCACTATAGGGTGAACTCTACAAAATACATGGGTAATTCCCCCACCCCCCCACCCCCTCCAAATCCAAGGAAAAAAAATTTTTTATCTTTTGATTGTGGATTCATGAGATATACCCACACTAAAGTCCGCAGCAATGTTAACATTTTTGTTGAGGCTATGGCAGGATATGATTATACAGTAAGTACCTGACAAATAGAAAAGCCACTCACTTGTTATAATAATCAATGTGAAATCCACGTTTGTTCTCAAAAGATTGAAAGCTGAAGAATAAAGGATGAGACATGCAAGCTCTCTGTTTTGCATTGGCATCATTATGAGGGAACTTTTTTTGTGTCCTTGACCTGTGAGCTAAAATAAACTTAGGCTTATTTTATATGCAGATTTTTTTGAGTGATTGTGGTTTGTTGCTTTGCAGCATAGACTTTCAGAAGAATAATCCTGTTCACAAGCTAAATGATGAGGAGCTCCTCGCCTTCACAACGGTAAGATGCACTGTTTTTTTTGTCTTTTTCTCACAGATGGTGAAGTTTATCAGTCTCAGACTCATATCAGTACACACACTTGCATTTTCATTCTGACAAATTGAGTTTGTCTCTCTCATTTGGTCACAGTTTAGGATCTACAGTGTGTCTGTTTACCCTACCAAATAAAATGGTCTAATGGCCGCTTCTGTTATTCTGCTCAGAACAGCAAAAAGAAATCTTCCACATACAGTTCAGCTCACAAGTTTACATACATCTTGCAAAATATATATTTTTTTAAATT
Source organism: Megalobrama amblycephala (assembly GCF_018812025.1). NCBI lineage: Eukaryota > Metazoa > Chordata > Actinopteri > Cypriniformes > Xenocyprididae > Megalobrama > Megalobrama amblycephala. The sequence continues at coordinate 20,876,858 of NC_063048.1, forward strand.
TAAAAAGATATTTACGTGTATAAATTTACATCGGAATTTTACATAAATTCACAAAAATAAATGTTTACATTGGTATTTAAAAAGTGAAAAGTGCATTTAAAATGTTCTTTTTATAAAAAATTTACATTTTATAATCATGTCATTTTGTTTTGTGCCATTTTTTATGTTGCTTTAAAGGTGCCCTAGAATCAAAAATTGAATTTATATCGGCATAGTTAAATAACAAGAGTTCAGTACATGGAAAAGACATACATTGAGTTTCAAACCCCATTGCTTCCTCCTCCTTATATAAATCTCATTTGTTTAAAAGACTTCCGGAAAACACGCGGATCTCAACATAACACCGACTGTTACGTAACAGTCGGGATCATTAATATGTATGACCCCAATATTTGCATATATGCCAGCCCATGTTCAAGGCATTACACAAGGAAAGGCAGTATTAACGTCTGGATCTGTGCACAGACAAGGTAAGCCAGCAAGAACAACAGCGAAAAATGGCAGATGGAGCAACAATAACTGACATGATCCATGATAGCATGATATTTTTAGTGATATTTGTAAATTGTCTTTCTAAATGTTTCATTAGCATGTTGCTAATGTACTGTTAAATGTGGTTAAAGTTACCATCGTTTATTACTGTATTCACGGAGACAAGAGAGCCGTCACTATTTTCATTTTTAAACATGTGCAGTCTGTATAATGCATAAACACAACTTCATTCTTTATAAATCTCTCCAACAATGTGTAGAATTAGCCGTTAGCCACAGAGCATAGCCTCATACAGAATCAAACGTAAACATCAAAATAAATTCTTTAGTCACATAATTCGAAGCATGCATACAGCATGCATGACGAACATCTTGTAAAGATCCATTTGAGGGTTATATTAGCTGTGTGAACTTTGGAAATGCACTGTAATATAGTCAAGAGCTCGTGTGGCAGGGAGCACGCGATTTAAAGGGGCGGCGCTGCCAAAATCAGTGTATGGTTAATGATGCCCCAAAATAGGCAGTTAAAAAAATTAATTTAAAAAAACTATGGTGTATTTTGAGCTGAAACTTCACAGACACATTCAGGGGACACCTAGGACTTATATTACATCTTTTAAAAACATAATCTAGGGCACCTTTAAAAAAAACAAATACATTTTCCTGTCACAGTCTGGTTGAAATAAAAGGTGTGGAAAGTATCTAAGCACAGTAGTATAAAGTTTTAATTCGGAAAACTATAAATGCGGAAAAGTTTTTCCTTTTTGCGTTTTTCACGTACAGACAGCAACGTTGTCAAAATGATCCCCATTCACACGAATCTGCGAAAACGACTAAAAACACTTATGCATGTCAGGCCAGTAGTTTGCGATATCACTTTGTAAAGAAACGCTAACGGTATTATTTTCAAAATGTATGAAGTTTTTAGTTGAAAACGGTGTCATGTAAATGGCCCCTTAAACAGAGTACTCGAAAACCAAACACTCAAGGCACAAGAACAGAACAACCAGGGTATAACACGACGAGAACTGACAAAGAACTGAAAGAAACGGGGCTTTATGCTGCCTTCACGTGCTCTCAGAATTATCATAAATATGAGTTTCCTATTCCTATGGACATTGAACACACTCATGTCAACTAATCACGACTAACTACACGACCTAATCACGACTTCAGAAGTGGGAATTATCAACTTTCCTATAGAATGTGAAGGCAGTATAAATACACAACCAAACCAATCAATGACATTAATCACAGGTGTAACTGAATCAGTAACCAAGGCTACAAACACAGTAATTAACACAGGTGGGAAAACTAGAACA